>NC_044387.1:48962641-49020141 GCF_006542625.1 Nomascus leucogenys
TTTTTGTATTTTTAGTAGAGATGGGGTTTCACCATGGTCTCGATCTCCTGACCTCGTGATCTGCCCGCCTCGGCCTCCCAAAGTGCCGGGATTACAAGCGTGAGCCACCGCGCCCAGCTAGTTCCAGCCTTTTCAAGGCTGACCTTCTGGGAAAGAGACAGAGAATCAGGAAGCCAACACTAGGATCCAGGGAGCAAGGTGAGGGGCTAGAGCAGAGAACAAGAGGGCTGGAGTTTGGACAAGGAGGCCAGGGAGGTGAGGAGATGCCACTGGAGCTGAGACCTGCATGGAGGGAGAGTGTGAGGCCTACAGGGAGCCTGGAACAGCAGGTGCCAAGGCCCTGGGTGGGTGTGCCCGGCGTCCTGACCTTAAGGACACCTGAAGCCAGGGAGGGTGAGGGCAGGGGCGAGCCCAGGGTCAGTGTGTGTGTGTGTGTGGTGTGTGTGTGTTTTGAGACAAGGCCTTGCTATGTCACCAGGCTGGAGTGCAGCGGTGAGATCTTGCTCCCTGCAACTTCGACCTCCTGGGCTCAAGTGATCCTCCCACCTCAGCCTCCGGAGTAGTTGGGACTATAGGCACATGTCACCACACCTGGCTAATTTTTGTATTTTTTGTAGAGATGAGGTCTCGCCATGTTGCCCAGGCTGGTCTCGAACTCCTGGACTCAAGTGATCCACCCGACTTGGCCTCCCAAAGTACTGGGATTACAGGCATGAGCCCCAGCACCCAGCTTGATTTGTATTTTTTAAACAATCTCTCTGGTTTTTGAGTGAGAATAGACTGAAGCGGCCGAGGGAAGCTGGGGAAACTGATCAGAATTCTCAGCTGGGAGCTGATAGAGCCCAGAGGGGAGATGGCGGTGGCCTGGTTGGGGACAGCAGCAGTGCAGATGATAATGGCTGGGTTTTGGATATATTTTAAGTAGAGCCATCAGGATTTGTGAAAGGATCAGATGCAGATGTGGAAGAAAGAAAAACATCAAGCCTGACTCCTGTGCCATCAACAATGGGAGGTACCATTTCCTGGGATGAGGAAGACTACAAGAGAAGCTGGGGTGGGGTTGGGGTTTGGGGGATCACTGTACCTCCATGGCCTTCTCGAAGCCTCACCCTGAGTGTCTTGTGAGACCAGCCCTCGCTCCCTGCTTTGGTTCACTTCCTCTTTCTGCTTCTCCCTGGCCTGGCTTGCCTCCTCTTCCTGGCTGGTTTCTGTGGATGTTCAGCCCAACGGCCACTCCCTGGCACTGCCAGTCCATCTCTCTCCCCTCCCCTCTTACTCTCCCCCCACAAAACACGTTCCCTCCACCAGGAATGCCCTTCCCTGAGACCCCATCAAGAGTTGGGATTTGCCCAGTTATGCCCAAAAATCTCATGTGATGTTCGTATGTTACACACTTGCAGATATCGAATACTCCCTGAAACCATTTAATCCACATAACCACCCCGAGAGGTAGGCACTATGATCATCCCCATTTTATCGATGAAGAAACTGAGGCCCAGAGAGGTTAACTAATTTGCCCAAGGGTCAGAGCTGGTGAGGATGCAAACCCAGGCAGTCTAATCCCAAAACTGATGCTCTTGTTTGTTCATCCATTCATTCACCATCGCATGCCCTGTGTGCTAGGCCTTGCTCTAAGCTCTGGTACCTTCCATGGAGTACACTGTGAGGGCACTGGGGAGGCAATGGCAGGCAGGGCAGCCCAGGCTGAACCTGCATGGAGATAACTTTCCAAGGAGACAGGCAGGTGACCTGCAAAGAGAAACACAGTGATGTGAGAGATCACGCTGGTGGGGCTAAGGGCTAAGTGCCAAGGCAGAAGGGAGTCACAGGGCATGCCCAGCAGGGAGGCGAGGCTGCCTCAGAGGAGGGGTGGGGTCTCAGGAGCAGCCATGCAAAAAGCAGTGGGAATGGCATTTGCAGCGGAGGGAACAGCCTATGCAAAGGATCTCTTGGTGGGAGAGCGAGTAGGGAGGACACAGTGATCCATTGGCAGTGCCGGAGAATGGCCGGGGGCTGAGCCAAGGAAACCACAGCAGGGAGTGAGGGCACTAGTCTCACAAGGCCCTCAGCCTGAGGCTTTGAGAAAGACATTGAGGTACCGTGACCCCCAAACCTGACACATCCAGTGCTGGCCCCGAACCCAGTGCAAACCAGGAGAAAGACTGCCAAGACAACATCCTGTTGCACAAAAGGGCCCCGGCCCACACAGGGTGGGGAGGCTCAGCCCCCAGCCCTGCTCCCTTTTCTACTGAAAGCATCAGGACTTGAACCCAGGGCTGACTCCACAGCCACGGCTGGAGCCTGTCCCACCCCCAGGCTGGCTATCAATGAGCAGGTCAGCATCTGCCCTCTGTCCAAGTCTAGAAAGGGCCAGGTGGAGATGGTGTTCTCAGGCCACAAGCCCCAGCTGCCCCAGAAGTCATTCATTCATTCACTCACTCACTCACTCATTCACCTGACAGCTGTTGGTGAATACCTCAATGTCCCAGGTGCCCTACCCCGTGCTGAGGATGCAGCAGAGAATGAGACCAGATCCCTTCCCTCAAGGAGCTGACATTCTGCTGGGGGGAGCCTGAGGATTAACAAACAAATATAAAGTCAGTAGAGGTACAGGTACCGTGAGAAGGAAGGGGGTGGAGACAGGAGAAAGACTGGCTTTGCTGTTGGAGCTGAGACAGACCCTGACTTTGGGGACAGCACACTGAGGATGCCCCTGTGGCCTCAGGTCTTTCCAGCCCACCCTGTCCCCTGCTCATGGAGGTGCCGTGACCCTCTTACTCCCCACACTCTGCCTCCCTTGGAGCCCCTGCCCCTCCCTCCTTGGTTGGCTTCCAATCTTGGGGCAAAGCCAGATCTCTGAGGGAGCAGAGCACCCTCCCAATGTCCAGGGGTCTGTGTCAGAGCTGGGGAGGGGCTGGGCCCTGCTCACAGTGGGGGGCCCCCCTCCAGCCCTGGGGAGGGTGCAGGCTCCATCACCCCTTTGCTCCCCCACCCCATTTTCTGCTGGGCACAGAAAGCTGGGGAACAGGGCCCATGAGCTCTGGGCCCTGGAGCAGAAACTTCAGGTGGGCTGAGGGCAGAGGGAAGGGCTGAATACCTAAAGACTTGCCCAGCAGATAAAACAGCAAACAACCCCCACTCCCATTTCAACGTCAGCACTTGCTGAGCTCAGAGCATTCCAGGGTGATTTTAGCGCAGCCTCACACCTGGGAGGGTTGTGCTGTTGTTATCCCCATTTTATGGAGGAAGAAACAGAGGCTCCGTGGGTCCAGAAATTCGCCCAGACTCCAACGCAGGGCCGACAACACTCAGCGGGCATCAGCAGAATGGCTGAGAGCCCCGGGCATCCAGTGAGAGGCCCCAATACCTAACTCACTGAGGCCCACCCTCCACCAGACAGAACCCCCCAAACCCAAAACATCCAGTGTGGGCTCTGACCCCAATGCAAACCCAGAGAAAGGCTGCCAAGACCAGACCCTGCTGCAGAGGAGGGCCTGGGCGCACACAGGATGAGGAGGCTCACCCCCAGCCCTGCCCCCTTCTTGTACCGAAAGTGTCAGGACTTGAACCCAGGGCTGACTCCACAGCCACACCTGGAAGCACTGGGCTGTCCCACCCCCAGGCTGGCTATATGGAGGCCCCACTGGGTCCTGAGGGCAGGTGGCTGTATCATCCCCTTAGGGAGGGGGAGGGGGTCAGTCACCCCTCAAAGTTGCACAGCTAGTGAATGGGGGTGAGATTCAAACCCAGGACTGTCGGGCTCCTACCAGCACCTAGAGAGCAGTGGGGAAGAGGGCCTAGGACCTCTGGCGAGGAGGCTCCCCACATCCATGGCGGCGCTAGACCCAGGCACGGAGGCTCGGTCACCTCTGAGGCTGCATACAGTGGTCCTGGTGCAGGACCCATGGCCACCTGGCCGCCCTCAGATCCAGTGCTGAGTGGCCATCTCTGCTGCCCCTGCCCTGACTCAACCCCTCTGCTCTCAGGGCTGTGCCCACTTCCAGATCCCTGCCCTGGGACCAGCACTGGTTGGGCACGCTGGGGATTCCTGCCAGAATTCTGGAAGCTTGGGCCCCATCAAGGCGGTCTCTTGCCCCTGAGACTCAGAAGACAGAGCCACAGGACCAGGGGAGCCTGCCCAGCCCGGAACCCCACCCCACCATGAGGCGGCTGCAGGCCTGGGGACACCGGGGCTGGGCAAGGAGTCCCCTTCCTCTGCCTCCTCTTGGGGCCAGGCTCTGACTCTCCACTGCTGCAGTAACAACTGCATGGGCTGCGTGTATGAGCTGCGTGTGGGGGCTGCGTGTATGGGCTGCGTGTATGAGCTGCATGTATGAGCTGTGTGTATAGGTTGTGTGTGGGGGCTGCGTGTATGAGCTGCATGTATGGGCTGCGTGTATAGGTTGTGTGTGGGGGCTGCGTGTATGAGCTGTGTGTATGAGCTGCGTGTATGAGCTGCGTGTGTGGGCTGCATGTATGGGCTGCGTGTATGAGCTGTGTGTATGAGCTGCGTGTATGGGCTGCGTGTATGAGCTGTGTGTATAGGTTGTGTGTGGGGGCTGCGTGTATGAGCTGCGTGTATGAGCTGCGTGTATGAGCTGTGTGTATGAGCTGCGTGTATGAGCTGCGTGTATGAGCTGTGTGTATAGGTTGTGTGTGTATGAGCTGCGTGTATGGGCTGCGTGTGGGGGCTGCGTGTCTGGGCTGCGTGTCTGCACCAGCCCCTGCCTGTGCCTCCATGTGTCTTTGCACGTGTGTGCATGTGCGCATGTTGGGGTAAGCAGAAACAACAGGACAGGAGAGGGAGGGAGACAGGGGAGATGCAGGCAGCAGAGGGTTGGGGTGACACAGAGACCGTGCTGGAAATGCACAGAGAGCAGGGGACGTGCCACAGCTGGGGGGAGAGGCCCTCGGAGAGAGGGATGACAGACAGGACAGAGGGGTCCCAGCCAGGAGCCAGCCCAGGTGGCAGAATCGGGAAAGCAGAGGCCTGAGGGAGAGAAAAGGAAACGGAGAGAGGAGAGAGGAGGAGGAGGGAAGCTGAGTCCAGACCGCAGCAGGGGGCCCAGAGAGTGGGGCAGACAGAAGGGTGCCAAGGCTGGGGGTCTTGGATGGGATGAGGAGGACAAAGCCAGCACATGGTGTGGGGGACAGGCAGCACCTTCTCCACCAGCCATCCCGAGTCAGCCCCACAGAAAAGCCCGGGGGGTCGGGAGCAGGTGGGGAAGCAAAGCGGGGCGGGGGCTCCCTCAGTCCCAGCCCCATCCTGACCTGGGGAGAGGACAGGCATGAGACCAGCCCGGGAAGGAGATGCTGGAGTCCCCCAAGGCTGCAAGTTCCTCACACTTAGCCCCAAACACCCCTTCTCTGCACCAGTTGGGGCTATGTGACCTTGGGCAGAGGATGCTGCCTCTCTGGGTCTCTGAGCCCCGGGAAGGTATTGAGCCTGGTGCCTGAGTGAAGGCTCAGCGAGGTGACACCTGGGTCCTGTTCAGGTGGGTCTGCTGGCAGCGCCCGAGGTGCTGGGCACGTGCCTCCTTTATCACCAGGGAGAGTGAAATAGGGCCCGAGGTACATAGTTGCTGTGACCTGAGCAGAGAGATGTGCAAACTGTAAAGTGTTGAGGACAACAGGTTGCTTATTTTAAGTGATATTCACAAAGATAAATTCAGGTTGGTGCCAGAGGGGAAGAGGGAGAGAGGTGCGTTGAGAAGAAATCTCTGAAGACCAGGGTTGGAGGGGCAGAGACAGCCTGGGGAAGGGGCAGGGCTGTGCTGGGTCCCTCCCAGGCTGCATGGAGGTCCCGCCAGAGCCAGGCTGGACCCCTGGGAGTCCCAGAAAGGCTTGAGCATCAGGGTGGGCCCTGCAGGTTTGCCTTGGAGACGTGGGCTCCAGGACCCCCCTCAGCCCCAGAATCCCCTCACAATGCCCCCACCTGATTCAGGGGCAGCTCTCAGGGACAGTGATGAGCCTAGTAAAGCTGAGAAGGGGCACTGGGTCTGGCAGTGTGGGGGTTGCCGGAGAGCTTGGCAGGTGTGGTGGCATGAGAGCCTGACTGGCCTGAAGTCAGGAGAAGATTTTTTTTCTGATACTGTTACATGATATTTTCTATATTTATGGGTACATGTGAGTGCTTGTTACATGCATAGTGTATAATGATCAAGGCAGGGTATTTGGGGTCTCCGTCACCTTGAATATTTTTCATTTCTGAGTGTTAGCACCATAGTCCTCTCTTTGTTACTTTGAAATATACAAAATACTGTTGCTAAGCATCGTCACCCTGGTCTGCTATCAAACATTAGAACTTCTCCTGTCTTGGCTGGGCATGGTGGCTCACGCCTGTCATCCCAGCACCTTGGAAGGCCGAGGTGGGTGGATCACCCGAGGTCAGGAGTTTGAAACCAGCCTGGCCAATATGGCACAACCCCATCTCTACTAAAAATACAAAACTTAGCCTGGTGTGCTGGCATGTGCCTGTAATCCCAGCCACTCGGGAGGCTGAGGCAGGAGAATCGCTTGAACCTGGGAGGCAGAGGTTGTAGTGAACTGAGATCATGCCAGTGCACTCCAGTCTGGGAGACAGAGCAAGACTCCATCTCAAAAACAAACAAAAAAGCAAAACAAACAAACAAACACTTCTGTCTAACTGCAAGGTGGAAGGAATCATGTGCTGGGTGTCAGACCTTCCGGGATGTATGTGCAGCTTCTAGGAATTGAAACCACCAGCTCTTGGAAACTTGTGCCAGGCTTCAGGGTGGAAGAGGCAGTTCTAGAGCCGCTGCCGCCAAGCCTGGGAGTAGCCAAATGGCCCCATCATCTCTGGCAAGAGCAAGAAAGTACCTGGGGGCAGAGGCCATAGTTGTACCTTTCTGGGCAAAGGGTCAGTGTCTGTAGTGTCCATATGGGCAGTGAGGCTCAGCGGGGAAGCAGGCCCAGGGGTCTGTCAGAACTGGAAGGCAAAACCCCTTTAGGCTAGGTGCACCTATACCCAGCATGTTGGGAGGCTGAGGTGGGAGGATTGCTGAGGCCAGAGTTTGAGACCAGTCTTGGCAACATAGTGAGACGCCTGTCTCTACAAAAAACAAAAATAAAAAATTAGGCTGAGAGTGGTGGCTCACACCTGTAATCCCAGAACTTTGAGAGGCTGAGGAGGATGTTAGGAGTTCAAGACCAGCCTGACCAACCTGGTGAAACCCCGTCTCTACTAAAAATACAAAAATTAGCAAGGCATGGTGGTGCATGCCTGTAATCCCAGCTACTTGGGAGGCTGAGACAGGAGAATTGCTTGAACTCGGGAGGTGGAGGTTGGAGTGAGCCAAGATTGTGCCATTGTACTCCAGCCTGGGCAACAAGAGTGAAACTCCATCTCAAAAAATAAAAGCCATGTGTGGTGGGGTATGTCTGTAGTCTCAGCTACTTCAGAGGCTGAGGTGGGAGGATCGCTTGAGTCTGAGAAGCCAAGGCTGCAGTGAGCCGTGATTGCACCACTGCACCCAGCTGGGACAACAGAGTGAGACCCTGTCTCAAAACAGACAACAAACAAAAACCCGTATAGTTGGATGGAGAAACTGAGGCTGGGAGAGGGGACAGGATGGAGGTTAAGGCTCAGTCTTGCCTCTCTGGGGCAGTAGAAAAGAGGAAGGGAGCCCTTTCTTGGGGCTGGCTGTGTCTTGAGCGTGGCCTGTGCTTGACCTGGGTCAGGGCGGGACCTGCTCTTGCTTTGGCACATTCTGGTGGAGCCCATGAGTCTTACAGGATAAGGCTTTGTGGTCAGCGAGATGGGAGGGGGTCTGGCCTGGCACAGGATTTTAGACATGCAGGCACCTGCACAGACAGACACTTCATCCTGGGACAGCAAAACCCAGCCACATGCTACTGCTTCCCCTCCTGTGCCCTCCTCAGGCATCCCTGGTCCATGTACACTCCTACCTGCTGAGCCTCTCCTAAAAAAAAAAATTAAACATCCCCTCCTAAAAAAAAAGATTAAAATTAAAAATTAAATAAATAAATAAAATAAAAATCCCCTTCTGCTGGGTGTGGTGGTTCACACCTGTAATTTCAGCTACTCAGGAGGCTGAGGTGGGAGGATTGCTTGAGTCCAGGAGTTCGAGATCAGGCTGGGCAAGATGGCAGGACCCCATCTCAAAAAAGGAAATAAAAATCTTTCCTCCTAAGCCTCATTGCCCCATCTGTAAAATGAGTCAGGGAATGTGCCTGGGATGCCGCCTGTGAGAGATTCCAATGTCCCCCACTCAGGGTCACCAACTGTGGCTCTCTCTCCCCAGGGGGGCTGTCAGTGGCGGTGCCCGGGGAGATCCGAGGCTATGAGCTGGCACACCAGCGGCATGGGCGGCTGCCCTGGGCTCGCCTCTTCCAGCCCAGCATCCAGCTGGCCCACCAGGGCTTCCCCGTGGGCAAGGGCTTGGCAGCAGCCCTGGAAAACAAGCGGATCGTCATTGAGCAGCAGCCTGTCTTGTGGTATGTCTGTGGGTGCAGCCCCCTGACACAGGCAGTGCAGGCACATCCCAAGGACCTTGCAGGCCGTAGCAGCAGTGGAGCGGCCCTCTGCCTTCAGGACCCTGCGCTGATAATGGGATGAGGAGATACAGACCCTTCCCACCACGTGTGGGGACACATTCTGAGTGTGGGGTCCCAGTGGCCACTATGGCTGGCCGTGTGTCCTGAGTGGCAAGGGACACTAGGAGGCTCCCGGAAGGGACACTAGGAGGATGAGCGCTGAGTGATGGGGCCACCCACCTGTGACAGGTGCTGCCCCTGTTCTGCTCCGTTCTCCTATGTGGATGGGTGTGGGGGGTGGTCTAGCTGAGTCCACCCCACCTGCTGCTTCACGTGAGCCCCCTCTGCCCCAGTGAGGTGTTCTGCCGGGATGGAAAGGTGCTTCGGGAGGGGGAGAGACTGACCCTGCCGCGGCTGGCTGACACCTACGAGACGCTGGCCATCGAGGGTGCCCAGGCCTTCTACAACGGCAGCCTCACGGCCCAGATTGTGAAGGACATCCAGGCGGCCGGTGAGTGGGTAACCTCAGGGGCCTGGGTGAGAAACCCTGCAGTAGAAACCCTGAGCTGTGGCCCAGAGCTCTGGGGTCCTCCTGTCCTGCCTGAGCCTGCAGGAAGTTCCTGGTGGAGGCGGGTCAGTGACTGGCCATGTGGGTCCACAGCTCCTGCTTATGTCAAAACTGAGAGAGGCCCTGCAGTCCAGGAGAGCAAGTCCCTGGTGGGGTAAATGCAGGTGCAGGCAAGAGCCAGGGCTAAGGAAGCACTAGAATACAGCCTGAAGATCCAGGAGGACTTCTTGGAGGAGGTGGCAGCTGGGCTGCAGATAACTTTGTTAGGCAGAGAGAGGAAGGGATTCCTAGCAGAGGAACAGCTGGGCTAAGGCCCAGGTAGAGAGGGCTTTGATTCACCAAGAGGGTTACAAGGGATGAGGGTCGCCTTGAGAGAGGCATGGGGAAGGGGTTTTGTGAGGCAGGGGCCTGGAGCTTGGCTGTGGCTTTCTTCAGGTAATTTTTGTCGCTGTTTCATGGAGGAGGATGATTAGCGTGTTGACCTTTACCACTGAGGCTGGAAATTGGCATGGCAATACCCCGTCTGTCTGGAGCTGACTCGAGGAGAATTAAGAGCCTCCCTCCCTCCCTCTATCCATTCATCATGAGGAGAAGAGGCCAAGCGGCAGGGACACCGGCAGGAATTCTCTACTTAGAAAAGACCCTCTGAGGGCCGGGCGTGGTGGCTCATGCCTGTAATCCCAGCACTTTGGGAGGCCGAGGCGGGCGGATCACGAGGTCAGGAGATCAAGACCATCCTGGCTAACACGGTGAAATCCCGTCTCTACTAAAAATACAAAAAAAAAAAAAAATTAGCCGGGTGTAGTGGCGGGCGCCTGTAGTCCCAGCTACTTGGGAGGCTGAGGCAGGAGAATGGCGTGAACCTGGGAGGCGGAGCTTGCAGTGAGCCGAGATTGCGCCACTGCACTCCAGCCTGGGCGAGACAGAGCCAGACTCCGTCTCAAAAAAAAAAAAAAAAAAAAAAAAAAGGCCCTCTGAACCAGGCACAGTGGCTCACGTCTGTAATCCCAGCACTTTGGGAGGCCGAGGCGGGTGGATCACCTGAGGTCAGGAGTTCAAGACCAGCCTGGCCAACATGGTGAAACCCTGTCTCTACTAAAGATACAAAATTAGTCATGGTGGGTTGTGCCTGTAATCCCAGCTACTTGGGAGGCTGTGGCAGGAGAATCGCTAGAACCTGGGAGACTGAGGGTGCAGTGAGCCGAGATTGCACCACTGCACTCCACAGGGCGAGACTCCATCTCAAAAAAAAAAAAGGCCATCTGAGGCCAAGCTTGGTGTCTCATGCCTGTAATCCCAACACTTTGGGAGGCTAAGGTAGAAGTTGAGGCCAGGGGGTCCAAGACAAGCCTGGGCAACATAGTGAGTCTACAAAAAAAAATATTGAGAATCTACATAAATATAGTGGGGGTGGGGAACAAGAACACATTAAAAATTCAAAGCACAGTGAAAAGAAATATAGCAAAACACGACTGGGCGTGGTGGCTCACTCCTCTAATCCCAGCACTTTGGGAGGCCAAGGCAGGCGGATCACGAGGTCAGGAGATCGAGACCATCCTAGCTAACACAGTGAAACCTGTCTCTACTAAAAATATAAAAAAATTATCCAGGTGTGGTGGCGGGTGCCTGTAGTCCCAGCTACTCGGGAGGCTGAGGCAGCAGAATGGCATGAACCTGGGAGGCGGAGCTTGCAGTGAGCCGAGATTGCGCCACTGCACTCCAGCCTGGGCGATAGAGCGAGACTCTGTCTCAAAAAAAAAAAAAAGAAATATCGCAAAACCCAACAAAAAAATTAAAATTTGCTGGGTGTGGTGGCGCCTTTAGTCTCAGCTACTGGGGAGGATCTGCTGGAGGATCACTTGAGCCCAGGAGTTCAAGGCTGTAATTAAGCCACTGCACTCCAGCCTGGTTGACAGAGCAAGATCCTATCTCTAAAGAAAAAAAAAGGAAAACACTCTCTGGCCACAGATGAGAGAGGGCAGACAGGAAGCCGGTAAGCCAAGCAGGCAGAGGGCAGGTGGCCCCAGCCCGGCTGTGAGGTGGTGAGCAGTGTCAGGGAGACAGGAGTCCAGGAGCGGGTGAGAGTTCCCAAGGAGGTGAGGTTGCCTGTGGCCCCCTCCCAGGGCACAGTCCCACCCCTCCAGTAGTGCACTCTATCCTCCCTGGTAGGTACAGGCTTTTCCCCACCACCATGGTGCAGCCATGCCTGCCCCTAACACCACTGGTGCAGCTCCATCCTCCACGCGATGGTGCAGCCCCATCCCAGTGCCCATTCGAGCTGCTGTCCCATTGCAGGGGGCATTGTGACAGCTGAGGATCTGAGCAACTACTGTGCTGAGCTGGTCGAGCACCCGCTGAACATCAGCCTGGGAGACGCGGTGCTGTACATGCCCAGTGCGCCGCTCAGCGGGCCCGTGCTGGCCCTCATCCTCAACATCCTCAAAGGTGAGTGGTCGCACCACAGCCCTGCGGTGGGGCCTATGACACTGCTTCTCTCTCCCCATGCCCCACCCCTGCTGCATCTCTGCTCGCCCCCCATGCCATGTCTTTCCATCACTGAGCTCCGGAGGAAGGGTCCCTGTGTCAGAGCTCACCATGTCCTGAAGGAGGCAGTGCAGAGCGACAGGGCTGAAGTGGGCAATGCTGAAGGGTTGGAGGAGGAACAGGAGTCATCAGGAGGGAGAGAGGTGCAGGAGCTCAGGGCTGCAGGGCCTGGTCCAGAGGGCACCCCTGGTCCAGTGGGTGGCCCTGCCACTTGGTCATTGCATGGCCAGAGCTGATGCGTGATGCGAGGTCCAGGCTCGGGAGCCCTCACCTTACTTCACTCTCACCACAGCCTTCTGAAGCAGCTGCTGCTATTGGTTATTAAACGCTCCTTGAGGTGGGCAAAGTAGCTCAGGCAGGTGTTAACCCTCTGAGCCCCTCAGAGCCTCTGGGGCCCAGCAACGTGCACCTGGCTCTGATCAACCAGGGTACAACTTCTCCCGGGCAAGCATGGAGACCCCTGAGCAGAAGGGCCTGACGTACCACCGCATCGTAGAGGCTTTCCGGTTTGCCTACGCCAAGAGGACCCTGCTTGGGGACCCCAAGTTTGTGGATGTGACTGAGGTAAGGGGCAGGGGCTGGCCCACTGTGGGTGTGGGGCCTGCTGTAGAGGCATCAGGTGGGCTCCCCAGGGCGGCTACAGCCTCACATATGCTTTATGAATCCATTCCTGCCACAAACTTTGATTGCGGGCCTACTGTGTGCTCGGATGGACTGGTGGGTGACCCCCAGTCTTGGCTTCTGCCCCACAGAACTGACAGTGTGGGGAATTAGTGGCCACCCTCCTACCTCAGGTCCTTTGTACATGCTGTGGTTCTCGAGTGCTCAGTGCTGAGATGAGGAACGCATGGGGGCATTGCAGCCCTCGGGCATGGTGAGACGGACGGGTGAAAGGGAGAGGGCCAGGTGAACAGAGACCTCGGCCACCCACTCCCTGTCACTCCAAACTAACGCTTCCCAGATGCCACCCTCAGCCTTGCACCGCCTGATCCACTCACTCAGTAGTTGCCTCAGCTCCATGCTGGGTCCCTATGAGACCCTGTCATATCCCTTCCCGCTGGGGATCCTCACATCCCTCCTTACCTACTTGGGTCCTTGGCATTCCTGGGCAGATCTGCAGACCCCCCCACACTGACCAGTGACCTCCCAGGAGGGACGTCAGCTGCCCGGGTGGTGTCTTCTCTTTCCCCGTGAGCATTCTGCACCTCTGACTCCCGCTGCAGTCAGTGACCTGGTGTCTTGTCTGTCTGAGGGGACAGGGCCACTACAGCATGTCCCTCTGCCCTCCCTTTTGGCTAAGGCCAGCTCCTTCATCCACTCGCTGGCTCAGGGTGCTGTTCCTACAATGCTCCTTTCTGCCTCTGACCATTTACTTCTTTATCAGGGATTATTCCCCAAAGAAAGGCAGCTGTTGTTGCTCTAGAAACTTCCATCTGCTGCCTCCTTCTGTCCTTTGTTCCTCTTACAGCAAACATGACTGGGCTATGTCCTCTCTCCCATCAGAGTATCCCCTCCTCTGCTCTATCCCCATGCCACCAGATCGCCATGTCCAGCCTCAGTTTCCCCATCAGGCCCCACTCAGCAGCATCTCATACAGGTCACCACACTCCTCAAGTTTTCAGTTTGCAGCCGGGCGCGGTGGCTCATGCCTGTAATCCCAGCACTTTGGGAGGCCGAGGTGGGCAGATCACGAGGTCAGGAGATCGAGACCATACTGGCTAACGGTGAAACCCCGTGTCTACTAAAAATACAAAAAAATTAGCTGGGCATCGCAGCGTGCGCCTGTAGTCCCAGCTGCTGGAGAGGCTGAGGCAGGAGAATGGCGTGAACCCGGGAGGCGGAGCGTGCAGTGAGCCGAGATCGCCCCACTGCACTCCAGCCTGGGTGACAGAGCGAGACTCCATCTCAAAAAAATGTTTCCATTTTGCAAATTTTCACACCTTCAAAAATGTAAAAAAACCCCAAAACTGCCCAAGCGTCAATGTTACCTTTCCCTGGAGTCTGTAGTGTGGACGTTTCTGCCGGATTTCCTAACTATATCCATCTCCACCCATGTCTATTGGGATTCATGTTTTTCTGAGGGATTCCACAGTAGGTTACTGATGTCACACCTCAGGGTGTGTCTCAAAAGTGAGACTTGAACATAGCACAGCAGGATGTTGGGGTGACACAACCTGCTGTCCCTTCTCTTTACCTATAGTAGGCTCCCTTGGCTGTTTTGTTTTTGTTTGGATAGAGTCTCTGTCATCCAGGTTGGAGTGCAATGGTGTGATCTTGGCTCACTGCAGCCTCAACCTCCAGGGCTCAAGCAGTCCTCCCACTTCAGCCCCCTGAGCAGCTGGGACCAGAGGCACGTGCCACCAAACCTGGATAATTTTTGTATTTTTTTTTACAGACAGGGTCTTGCCATGACTAGTCTTGCCCAGACTGGTCTCAAACTCCTGGGATCAAACTATCCTCCCACCTCAGCCTCCCAAAGCACTGGGATTACAGGTGTGTTTTTTTTTTTTTTTTCAGACGGAGTCTCGCTCTGTCGCCCAGGCTGGAGTGCAGTGGCGCGATCTCGGCTCCCTGCAAGCTCCACCTCCTGGGTTCACGCCATTCTCCTGCCTCAGCCTCCCAAGTAGCTGGGACTACAGGGGCCCACCACTGAGCCCAGCTAATTTTTTGTATTTTTAGTAGAGACGGGGTTTCACCGTGATCTCGATCTCCTGACCTCGTGATCCGCCCACCTTGGCCTCCCAAAGTGCTGGGATTACAGGCGTGCGCCATCCCGCCCGGCCTGTTTTGTTGATTTTTAAAGCCCGGGGCAGTACTCTTGGAAAATGTCCTACGTCCTGGATTTGCCTTTCTGTTTCCTTGAGGGTAGATTCAGACAGAACACCTTTCCCTGGGATTGGTCAACTAATCCGTGGGGTGTTGCTGAAACTCTCTCTTTTTTTTTTTTTTTTTTGAGACTGAGTCTCACTCTGTCCCCCAGGCTGTCCCCCAGGCTGCAGTGCAGTGGCGTGATCTTGGCTCACTGCAAGCTCCGCCTCCCAGGTTCAGGCCATTCTCCTGCCTCAGCCCCCCAAGTAGCTGGGACTATAGGCGCCCACCACCGCGCCCGGCAAATTTTTGGTATTTTTAGTAGAAACGGGGTTTCACCATGTTAGCCAGGATGGTCTCGATCACGTGATCCGCCCGCCTCGGCCTCCCAAGGTGTTGGGATTACAGGCGTGAGCCACCGCGCCCAGGGTTGAAACTCTCTTGAGGCATTTTCTTCGGCCTTCGGGTCCATCCTCTCTGTCTCCTCCTTAACCTCCTCATCTCCTCCTCGCCACTGCCTTGGGGACCTTGGCCAGGCTCATGGCATCCAGCAGCCACTCAATGTCAATACCTCCATGTTCATCTCTCAGCCCGCCCTTGCCTGTGAACCCATGCTTTTTTTTTTTTTTTTAAATAAGTGCACCCATGCTCTTCAGATCTGATGAAGTATCCAAAATCAAGCTCCTGACCATCCCCAAACCTGCCCCTTCTGCAGGGTTTACTTCCCTAGTCAGCGCCATCCTTGATTCTTCTCTTTCTGCCACCCAGGCCATCATCTCTCGCCTGGTTGAGACCCACAGCCTCCCCTTTGGGCTTTATCCTTATCCCCGTCATAGCTGCCAGAGGGACCCTGTGAAAACACTCCCCAGCCTTCTCATTCCTCTGCTCTAAGCCTGCATGGCACAGAGCAAAAACCAGTTGTTATGGGACCTAGGAGGTCCTATGGGATGGGCCCCAGCCTGCATCTTCATCCTCTTCTCCCCCCCTACCCCATTCACTCTCTGCCTATCGCTCACCAGCATATACCACCTGCCTCAGGGCCTTTGCACTGACCATTTAGGCCGCATTCCAGGCTCTTTTCACACGTTGCCTCTTCCGAGAAGCCCTCCCTGACCACTCTGACCATACCTCTTGCCTCTTGATTCCCCTTACCTGGCTTGTGGTTTCAGCATTTTCCCTGTGTGTGTCTGTTTTTCTTGGCATGAGGGCAGGACCTAAGTGTCTGTTCCCTGTTGATTCCCCAGTGCCAGGCATGCAGTGCAAACTCTAGAAATATATATATATATATATATATTTTGAGACGGAGTCTTGCTCTGTCGCCCAGGCTACAGTGAGGTGGCACGATCTCGGCTCACTGCAAGCTCCGCCTCCCAAGTTCATGCCATTCTCCTGCCTCAGCCTCCCGAGGGACTACAGGCGCACACCACCATGCCTGGCTAATTTTTTGTGTTTTTAGTAGAGACGGGGTTTCACCGTGTTAGCCAGGATGGTCTTGACCTCTTGACCTTGTGACTCCACCTCCCAACGTGCTGGGATTACAGGCTTGAGCCACCGCACCCAGCCTTCTAGAAATATTTTTTGCATGAAGGAATGAGTGATTGAATGCAGCAAGGGTCTGGAGGCTGAGGACCAGGCAGACAGACATTCAGAGTTGCTGGAACGCGACAGAGACAGGGAGTCAGACTGGTCATGCAAGGTCCTGGGCCTGCCCTTGGGCCCTGGGGAGCCACGGAAGGCTGTGGGTGCTGGAGGATTGTGGTCAGAGCCACAGTCAGGGGCCTTCTGAGACCTGTGCCCCCTCCCCACCCTCCCTCCCCACCTCCTCAGGCCAGCTCTGGGGTCTCAGCAGGTGGTCCGCAACATGACCTCCGAGTTCTTCGCTGCCCAGCTCCGGGCCCAGATCTCTGATGACACCACTCACCCGATCTCCTACTACAAGCCCGAGTTCTACACGCCGGATGACGGGGGCACTGCTCACCTGTCTGTTGTCGCAGAGGACGGCAGTGCTGTGTCCGCCACCAGCACCATCAACCTCTAGTAGGGGCTGCTGGGCCACCTGGGTGGGGCAGGGCCAGGGGCGGGTGGCCCAGGGACTGCCCGCTTATCCAGTAAGGTGGCTCCATCACCTCTTTTCCTGGTGGGAAACTGAGGCCCGACCTTGGTAGCTTGTCCTGGGCCTCTCAAGGAGTATGTTTGAGCTTCAGTGGGTGGATAGGGACCAGGCTGGGCCAGGCGAGGTTGGGCACTGTCTGACCTGGCTGGGCAGTAGCTTTGGCTCCAAGGTCCACTCCCCGGTCAGCGGGATCCTGTTCAATAATGAAATGGATGACTTCAGCTCTCCCAGCATCACCAACGAGTTTGGGGTGCCCCCCTCACCTGCCAATTTCATCCAGCCAGGTATGGGGTGGAGGTCCGGGGGTGGGGGACTGGGGTAGAGAGGGGCAGGTGTCCTGGGCAGGCAGCTGGCGGGCATCCCTGTCTTCTCCCATCGGCCGCGGGGAAGCAGCCGCTCTCGTCCATGTGCCCGGCGATCATGGTGGGCCAGGACGGCCAGGTCCGGATGGTGGTGGGAGCTGCTGGGGGCACACAGATCACCACGGCCACTGCACTGGTATGTGTCACGCCTTTTCTCCCTGGCCCTGCCCACCCTGCACAGCCCCCAGGCCATGCTGATCACACTCCCATGCCCCAGGCCATCATCTACAACCTCTGGTTCGGCTATGACGTGAAGCAGGCCGTGGAGGAGCCCCGGCTGCACAACCAGCTTCTGCCCAACATCAGGACAGTGGAGAGAAATATTGACCAGGTGGGCCGGGGGTTGGAGAAACTGAGTTATGGTGTGGGGCCCAGGGCATCCTGGGCTGGAGGCCTGGATCATCACGGAGTGGACAATGGTTGGTGTCCACTCTCTAGCGCCTGGGCCATCTGGAGCCCCTGTGCCGTGAGGGCCAAACCCCCTGCTCCAGTGAGACCCAGCAGGCCCCAACCTGCTCTTCCTGATGACCTGGCCCGAAATGGCACCACCTAGGCTGAGGTCTGTGACCACACAGGCGTGGTTCAGATGGCATCTGGAGCCCTGCTCAGGCTTCCCCTCTCCTCCCACCCCCAGGCAGTGACTGCAGCCCTGGAGACTCGGCACCATCACACCCAGATCGCGTCCACCTTCATCGCTGTGGTGCAAGCCATCGTCCGCACGGCTGGTGGCTGGGCAGCTGCCTCGGACTCCAGGAAAGGCGGGGAGCCTGCCGGCTACTGAGTGCTGCAGGAGGACAAGGCTGACAAGCAATCCAGGGTCAAGATACTCACCAGGACCAGGAAGAGGACTTTGGGGGACGGGCTTTCCCTGTGAGCAGCAGAGCAGCACAATAAATGAGGGCACTGTGCCAGGCTCCAGGCGGCCTCCCTGGCCTGGCTCCCCACTCTCTGGGCCTCAGTGTATTGTGTGTGAAATGGAGCCATCTGGCTGGGGAGGAATGGAGAGGTGGGATTCGGAGATCTTCATAATGCGGGCACTGGAACTAGCCTCAGCATCTTTAGCATGGGGAAAGCCAGGCACGTGGCTGGGGGCCAGGGGAAGGTTCACACCAAGCCCTGCCCCTTCCCACCCTGATTCCTCAGACTTTGGGGCCAGGCCCTCCCTTACTGGGGCTGGGCAGTGACACTACCTAGGACCAGCCACCAGGGGGTGCTGCGACCCTGGCGCTTTCTTAGGCAGAGGGTGGCCAGCTGATGCTGGGAACCCGGGTGCCTTCTCAGACCCTTAGGCGTCCAGCTCACCCTGCCAATGACACGGGAGGTGAAGCTGAGGTCCGAGGAATGGGGACTGGGCAACAGGCTGGAGGAAAACATCTTGGTCAGAGCCACGCCCCTGGGGGGTTTCCAAATGCAAGCCCAGAGTGAAACACAAGCTTGTGATCCTCTCCAGAGGGAGGCCTGGTTCTCAGGGAACAGCAAACGGGAAGATGTCCCCAGATCCCAGGGATCAGGGGTTAGACCAGCCGGGGACACAGCCCAGAGGGAGTGGGTCCGGAAGGAAACAGCTAGACACAGCAGCCTTCACCATCGGCAGCCCCTCCAGGCCTCCCTCAGGGTCGGCTCCCTCCTCTGTGCACAGTTCCAACACCTGGGGCAGGGTTCTGGGAAGGGCTGGTGGGGGGCGGTGATCACAGCCCAGCACCTGGATATCACCAGGGGCACTGGGGCCAGGGCCCAGGTGAGGCCAGGTCGGGGCTATCCTTCAGGAGCCCCGAAAACCTGGTGATTCCAAACGGCCCACAGACAAACAGGGTTTTATGCCTGCAGAGTCAAGTACCACCGGGTCTGAGCCCTGGAGGGCTGTGTCTCTGGGGCTCTGCAGGGGTGAGATGGAGGTGGGCTCAACTGGTGTACAAGTCACTCCTCAATCCTTATTTATTTAATTTTTTAAAAAAAATTTAAACCAATAGAGATGGGGTCTCACTATGTTGACCAGGCTGGTCTTAACTCCTGACTTCAAGCAGTCCCCCCATCTCAGTCTCCCAAAGTGCTAGGATTACAGGGGTGAGCCACTGCACCCGGCCTCAATCCTTATTTTGGCCCGAGAGGAAAGGCCGTGGCCCCATTTGCAGGGGAGAAGACCAAGGTCGGAAGGGCAGGCCTTGCTCTGGGTGGCACAGCAGCAAGAGAAGTGGGACCTGGCCACGAGGCTTCCTCGACCCAACACGCTGGTGGGGTACACCCTGGTTCTCCAGGTCCCATGGGGCTCAGCCCAGGGCTACCTTGGGGGGTGGAGGACTTAAATCCTCTCCTTCATTCTCATCACCCCTTCTCCCATCATTTCCTGAGGAAGGACATTCAGGGACCTGAAGGGGTGGCCTGCCCCTCCACACTTGTGGGTGTTTCTCGTCAGGTGGGACAAGAGATTGAGAAAAGAAAGAGACAGAGACAAAATATAGAGAAAGAAAAGTAGGCCCAGGGGACCTGCACTCAGCATACAGAGGACCCAGGCTGGCACCAGTCTCTGAGTTCCCTCAGTATTTATCGATCATTATCTCTACCATCTTGGAGAGGGGGATGTGGCAGCACAATAGGGTAATAGTGGGGAGTGGGTCAGCAGGAAAACATGTGAACAAATGTCTCTGTGTCATAAACAAGGTTAAGAAGAAGGTGCTGGCCGGGCGTGGTGGCTCACGCTTGTAATCCCAGCACTTTAGGAGGCCGAGGTGGGCGGATCACGAGGTCAGGAGATCGAGACCACGGTGAAACCCCGTCTCTACTAAAAATACAAAAAAATTAGCCGGGCGTGGTGGCGGGCGCCTGTAGTCCCAGCTACTCGGAGAGGCTGAGGCATGAGAATGGCATGAACCGGGGAGGCGGAGCTTGCAGTGAGCCGAGATCGCGCCACTGCACTCCAGCCTGGGTGACAGAGCGAGACTCCATCTCAAAAAAAAAAAAAAAAAAAGAAGAAGGTGCTGTGCTTTGATATGCACATACATAAACATCTCAATGCATTAAAGAGCAGTATTGCCAGCAGCATGTCTCACCTCCAGCCCTAAGGCGGTTTTCTCCTATCTCAGTAGATGGAATATACAATCAGGTTTTACACGGAGACATTCCATTGCCCAGGGACGAGCAGGAGACAGATGCCTTCCTCTTATCTCAACTGCAAAGAGGCCTTCGTCTTTTACTAATCCTCCTCAGCACAGACCCTTTATGGGTGTCAGGCTGGGGGACGGTCAGGTCTTTCCCTTCCCACGAGGCCATATTTCAGGCTATCACATGGGGAGAAACCTCGGACAATACCTGGTTTTCCTAGGCAGAGGTCCCTGTGGCCTTCTGCAGTGTTTTGTGTCCCTGCATACTTGAGATTAGGGAGTGGTGATGACTTTTAACAAGCATTCTGCCTTCAAGCATTTGTTTAACAAAGCACATCCTGCATAGCCCTTAATCCATTAAACCTTGAGTTGACACAGCACATGTTTCTGTGAGCACAGCGTTAGGGCTAGGGTTACAGATTAACAGCATCTCAAGGCAAAAGAATTTTTCTTAGTACAGAACAAAATGGAGTCTCTTATGTCTACTTTCTACATAGATAGAGTAACAGTCTGATCTCTCTTTCTTTTCCCCACAGGGACCTTCCTGGCTGTGCCTCGGGTCAGGACCAGAATGACACACATTCCTTTCCCTGGGCCTTTGCTGGGGGGTGGGGGGGGTCCCTGCACCCTGGCCTCTGCCTGACCAGGATGGTGGGGAGAGGAACGGGATGTCCCCCACGCTGCTGTCTCCACTGTTCCAGCTGCCCAGATCTCTGGGCTTCCAGGACTGCAGCGGGTGGGTGGCTGGGCTGGCCTGAGCCCAGGAATGCACTTCAGCTCCTGATTGAGCAATGTCACTGAGGCTTGGGAGTCAGGTGGGGGTGGGAGGAGGCGTCCACCCCCCGCCCCCCAAAAGTGAGAGGCAGTCGTGGGAACAGCCTGCCTCTAAACAACCACTCCAGTCCAGGCTGACCAGGGGCTCTGGCTGGACACAGGAGCCTGGCAGGCTGTGTGGCCTGTAAGGACACAGTCTGTCTCTGTGCCTCAGTTTCTCTGCTGCCTAGATGGGGGGGCCTGGACTCCAGGTGTAGACATCTGGAGCAGGCAGTGTTCAGCTGGGGAGGAAGCGTGGAGGACTGTGGGGGCCACATGGGAAGGATTCCAGCTCACATCACCTGCACCGCTGCTGAGCCTAGTCAACAGAGCCCCTCAGTGGGTCCTCACTCTCCTGGCTACCTCCCATTTAGGCACCCTGAGGCCTGGGGAGAACAGAGCCAGGCCAGTGTCCCCAGAGAGGCTGCGCTGCCAGCACAGTAATAGTGGATTTGGATTCAGGGAAGCAGACCTGCAGCCAAGGTGGGAAAGAGCTGCAGGCAGGGTGGGCCCACACATGGCACAGCCCCCTTCCCTGGAGGTCCATGCTGCATTTCCAGGACAGCAAGTCGCAGGGATGGATGGTGCCGGGTACCAAGGGCTAGAGGCATGGTCTGTCTGCATTCCCCACATGGGCGTCTTGTAGTCACCAGCATGTGATGCTATCAAGTCCCCCTGTCCTCTGTGCAGACTGGGAAGCCCTTGGTCACCCTGGGAGGGTTGGGAGACCCAGGCCAGGCTGCAGAAGCATAAGGACTTGAACCCGGGTCCTGAGTGGCACCACCTTGGGTCCTCCCCGCCATCTGTGTTCAGCTCCACCTTGATGCTGACTAGGCTGGGCCATGCAGAGAGGGTTAGGGGATAGAGGTGGGAGCTGGGGAGCGGGACTCCACTCTGGGAGCGGGGCAGCCTTGCCGGATCCAGGGGAGAGAGTTGAGCGGTCCCAGCTCTGCTTTCCCAGAGCTGCCGGGAACCCGGGTAATGGTGTGGAGGTTCTTGGGAGCCCTGCCCCTACCTGGCAACCGCAGTGCAGCAGGCACCAAATTCTGCACATTGGGACAGTGTGACCCTGGGTTCTGGCGGGCGGTAGGTGGGGCTTTGGGACCTACCGGCAGTGAGGGAGTTAACACAGCAGCTGACTCCTCTAGGCAAGGAAAACTCCCCTCAGAGGCTTTGCTGCCTGGCCTCCTGCCGGGAACAAGCAGGAGCTAAAAACTAGAAGTTGAGGCATGAGTTTGGACACTCTGTGGTGTGCATCTGGGGAGGGCAGCAGCGCGCCACAGCTGCCAGCCACCAGCCGTCTGTCCATTCACCCATCTGTCCATCTGGCAGCCTGCTGTTCAGACCTGTCTGTCTGTCCGCCCATCTATAAGCCCATCTCTGTCCCATTGTCTATCTGACTATCTTTCTCTTACCGTCCTCTCCGTCCAGCTATCTGGCCTGTCTGTTGATCCATCTTCATGTCTGTCTGTGGCCCCACCTGTTTGTCCATCTGTCCAATTACTTGTGAGTCTATCTATGCTTCTTCTTGTCCACTCATCTGCCCACCCATCTGTCCCTCTGTCTGCCCACCGGCCTCCCCTCTCCTCCTGGGCTGCAGAGCCATGGCCCGGGACTGCGGAGCCACGGTTGGCCTGGTCCTGCTGGGGCTGGGGCTAGCGCTGGCTGTCATTGTGCTGGCTGTGGTCCTCTCTCGACACCAGGCCCCTTGTGGCTCCCAGGCCTTTGCCCAGGCTGCTGTTGCCGCCGACTCCAAGGTCTGCTCAAATATTGTACGGTGAGTGAGATGTGGGAGGAAGCCGGGTGGCCCTTGGCAGCCAGCCCCTCCTGGAGAAGGCGTTGTGTGTGAGAGAGTGTGTGTGTGAGCGTGTGTGTGTGTGTGTGTGATTATGTGTGAGTGTGAGTGTGTGGGTATATGTGTGAGTGTGAGTGTGTGGGGGTGTGTGTGTGTGATTGTGTTTGGGTGTGTGTATGTGTGAGTTTGTGGAGGTGTGTGAGAGTATATGTGAGTGTGAGTGTGTGGGGAGTGTGGGTGGGTGTGAATGTGTGTGATTGTGTTTCGGTGTGTGAGGGTGTGTGTGACTGTGAATGTGTGAGTGTGAGTGTGTGGGTGTGTGTAAATGTGTGTGATTGTGTGTGAGTGTATGTGTGGGTGTTTGTGGGTGAGTGTGTCAGTATGGGGGGTGTGGGTGTGTGTGAATGTGTGTGATTGTGTGTGGCTATGTGTATGGGTGTGTGTGTGCGCGTGTGTGTGTGCACGTGCACTGGCCCAGGAAGCAGGAGCCGTGTGTGTGTGGTGTGGGCTTCAGCACCTGCAGGGCTTGGGCACAAGGAGGCAGCCTCAGGGCCCTTGCACAGAACAGGTGGCAGGGTGTGCCCGTGGGGCAGATGGGGACTTGGGGACAATGGTGGTGTGTGAATCCATACCTGGCTCCAGGATTCAGGAGGCCCATTTGCATATCCCAGGTGGG
The DNA here is from genome assembly GCF_006542625.1 of Nomascus leucogenys. NCBI lineage: Eukaryota > Metazoa > Chordata > Mammalia > Primates > Hylobatidae > Nomascus > Nomascus leucogenys. Next base: position 48,985,936 of record NC_044387.1, read on the forward strand.
AACCTGTCTGGCCCAACCTGACCCTGCTGGCCGGTGCAGGCCCCTTCAGTGAGGCCAATTCTCCAAGGCTAGGGTCTTCTCCCAGGGTCATAGGTGAAGGGGTTTGGAGGCTCCCTGCGTGGGTACTGGCCTGCTGGGGTACACGATGCTGCCATAGCCAGTCTGCCCCAACACCCAGCCCGGGGCCACGTCTCGGGTCTCTCAGTCCTGGGGAGCCCCGTGCCCCACCCCTCACATCCTCTCTCCGAGTCAGGGCCTGGGTCTCGTGAGCTGAGTGACTGATACTTGGTGTCCTGGATGAGGGTGTGATGGAGAGGGGCCACAGTGGGTGTTTCCTGACCCTCTTCCAGGAAGGTGCTGCTGCCGCTGCAGAGAGGACACACACAGGATGCCCCTTCCTGCCCCCTGCCTCCCATTGGGCCCACGAAATCCAGGGCAAGCCTCCCCTCCCTGCCAGCCACCTGGTCTGCTTCCCATAAATTCTGTCCTTCAGGCTGTTGGGAGGATCCCAGTGCTTTGTAAACTAAAGCAAGGGAGGAGTGGCCATTCTCTCTCTTTGTTCATTCATTCACCTTTTCATTCATTCCTTCCTCCCTCCATTCCCCCATCTGTCCATCCTTCCCTGCCCTGATTGCTCATGCCACCCGCCAGCCCCTCCTGACCTGGTCCTTTGGTTTCTCTTCAGGGCTTCCTGTCTCCTCCCACAGGGCTGAGAATGGCAGCTCAGGGACAAGTGGGCGCTGGGGACTGCTTAGTCTCCCCAGTGGCTCCCAGGGGATTCGAGGGATTGATGCCAGCTGCCACCCCAGGCTGTGCCGCTCCTATGCTCGGGAGGACATACAGAGATGCGGCACCCACTTAAACTCGAAGTTGCAAAGATGCAAATGAGACTGGAGTCTCAGGCACCAGAGACCACCCGTGGGCACGTGGCTTTTGGGAGTGGGGACCTGCTGCCACAGATCTCTGAGGAGACTGGACCTGCTGGGTCTCCCCGAGGGACTGTCTGGGGGTCTCCATAGCATGCCCTGCTGTGTGCGTGACAGTCAGTGGTTGGCTAGGGGGTCTCTACTCTAAAGCTCCCTCTGCTGACACTCCCTCAAACTGTCCCTTGGTGAAGAGAGAGGATGTGGTTTGCCCCAGTGTTTTGTCAGACAACTCTCTCCACTTCCTGTTTTAAGAAGCTGGGAGTGGAAGAGAGCCTGGGGCTGGCCCCAGCTGCTGCTGCGGAACAGGGGTCACTGGGAACAGGGGTCACTGGACGCTGGGACCCTGGCCGGGCTGGCTGGGGGGCCTCAGGAAGAGGCCTGCTGCAGCATCATCCTGGCCAAGATTCCTCCTTGCAGAGGACGCTGGCCACGCTGCCACAGGGTCTGCTGGGGCCACCAGAAGCCCATGCTCCTGCCTCCATCTCTCCCCTCTGTGCTCCCCTCTCACCAGGAGGCCCTCCCAGAGTCCAGTCTCCTGCTTTTTTTTTTTTTTTTTTTTTGAGACAATGTCTCGCTCTGTCACCAGGCTGGAGTGCAGTGGCACGATCTCGGCTCACTGCAACCTCTGCCTCCTCGGTTCAAATGATTCTCCTGCCTCAGCCTCCTGAGTAGCTGGGACTACAGGTGCCAGCCACCACGCCCAGCTAATTTTTGTATTTTTAGTAGAGACGGGGTTTCACCATGTTGGCCAGGGTGGTCTCTATCTCTTGACCTCGTGATTTGCCCGCCTCAGCCTCCCAAAGTGCTGGGATTACAGGAGTGAGTCATGGCGCCCGGCCCCATCTCCTACTCTTTCTTTCAGCACCAGGTTTTATTCTTGGGATTCTGCTACAGCCGGAGCCCCTGGGTGCAAGTTCCTAAGGTTTCTGTGAGTGTGGACCCAGCACCGTGCCTAGTAGACACACAAAAGGAGCATGGTGACAGTGAGTCTGTCATCTCCAGCATAACGACTGTTTTGATCCTTGTAAAAAAGGTGATTTTTGGCTGGATGTGGTGGCTCACACCTGTAATCCCAGCACTTTGGGAGGCCAAGGCGGGTGGATCATTGGAGGTCAGGAGTTGGAGACCAGCCTGGGCAACATGGTGAAACCCCGTCTCTACTAAAAATACAAAAATTAGCCAGGCATGGTAGCGGGTGCCTGTAATCCCAGCTACTTGGGAGGCTGAGGCAGGAGAATTGCTTGAACCCGGGAGGCAAAGGCTGCAGTAAGCCAAGATCGTACCACTGCACTCCAGCCTCGGTGACATAGCAGGACTTGGTCTCAAAAAAAGACAGAAAAGTTTATATTTTTGTTCTAATGGTTATCTTAATATCTTCATCCTATAATTATGTTTTGTATAATTATAATAGCTATATAAGATACACTACCCCTAGTACATTGTTTTTTGGATATTCTATTCGCCCCTGATGGTTAATTTATGTGTCAACTTGGCTAAGCTATGGTGCCCCGTTGTTTGGTCAAATACTTGTCAATATCTTGCTGGGAGGTTATTTCATAGATGTGATGAACATTGACAGTCAGTTGACTTTAAGTAAAACAGATTACCCACCATAATATGGGTGGGCCACCTCCAATCAGTTGAAGGCCTTAAGAACAAAAACTGAGGTTTCCCAGAGAAGCAGGAATTCCGCTTCAAGACTGTAACACACAAACCCTGCCTGAGTTTCTGGCCTGCTGACTGCTCTACAGATGTTAGGTTCCAGACTTCGAGATCAACTCTTACCTGAATTTATAGCCTGCTGGCTTGCCCTACAGATTTTAAACTTGCTAGTCCCCACAATCATGTGAGCCAATTCCTAAATAAATCTCTCTCTGTGTATAACCTATTGGTTTAGTTTCTCTAAAAAGCTTTCACATCCAGTTTCCTGGATGTTAAGTAATACTGAAACTAGCTAGTAACTTCTTTTTTTTTTTTTTTTTTTTTTGAGACAGAGTTTTGCTCTTTTTTTTTTTTTTTTTTTGGGTTAATTACTATATATTTTATATGAGTGCTTGTTTAAGCCAATCCAAATAGAATTTCTTAAGGGATTTCTGGCTAACTATGTCAGATTTTTTTTTTAATTAATTTTTTTTGCACACAAAACAATAAACATTTTCTAAAAATACATACAAACAAAAAGATGCGTATCAAACATATTAGGAAGGTTACACATGGGAAGTCGGGGAATAGAAATGGGGGGTGGGAGTTAAAATAAATGAGAGAGGGACTTTATATGGATCAGTGATAATAACTCAATCCTCTATTTGACAAAGAAGAGGGAGTAAGAAGAGGAAGAAAAAGAAAGTGGGATAAAGGATCAGAAAGGGAGGAAAATAGAAAAAATTAGAGTATGACTCCAGGGTAGACCTGTTTTGTTGTCACTGAGTTGGTTGGTTGGTTTGTCTGTTGTATTTTTCATGTTTCGCCAAGTTGGCCAGACTGGTCTCGAACTCCTAGCCCAAAGTGATCAACCCGCCTCGCCCCCCAGAGTGCCGGGACCACAGGCGTGAGCCACCACGTCCAGCCCCCACATTGCTTCTGGCCTCCGTGGTAGACCTCCCAGACGGAGCGGCCAGGCAGAGGAGCTCCTCACTTCTTCCCAGACACGGGGCGGCCGGGCAGAGGCGCTCCTCACTTCCCAGACGGGGCGGCCAGGCAGAGACGCTCCTCACTTCTTCCCAGACGATAAGTGGTCGGGCAGAGGCGCCCCTCACTTCCCAGACGATGGGTGGCCGGGCAGAGGCGCTCCTCACTTCCCAGACGATGGGTGGCCGGGCAGAGGCGCTCCTCACTTCCCAGACGGGGCGGCCGGGCAGAGGCGCTCCTCACTTCCCAGACGGTGGGTGGCCGGGCAGAGGCGCTCCTCACTTCCCAGACGGTGGGTGGCCGGGGAGAGGCTCTCCTCACTTCCCAGACGGGGCGGCCGGGCAGAGGTGCTCCTCACTTCCCAGAGGGTGGGTGGCCAGGCAGAGGCACTCCTCACTTCCCAGACAATGGGTGGCCGGGCAGAGGCTCTCCTCATTTCCCAGACGGGGCGGCCGGGCAGAGGTGCTCCTCACTTCCCAGACGATGGGTGGCCGGGCAGAGGCGCTCCTCACTTCCCAGACGGTGGGTGGCCGGGCAGAGGCGCTCCTCACTTCCCAGACGGTGGGTGGCCGGGCAGAGGCGCTCCTCACTTCCCAGACGGTGGGTGGCCGGGCAGAGGCGCTCCTCACTTCCCAGACGGGGCGGCCGGGCAGAGGCGCTCCTCACTTCCCAGACGGGGCGGCCGGGCAGAGGTGCTCCTCACTTCCCAGACGATGGGTGGCCGGGCAGAGGCGCTCCTCACTTCCAAGACAGGGCGGCCGGGCAGAGGCGCTCCTCACTTCCCAGACGGTGGGTGGCCGGGCAGAGGCGCTCCTCACTTCGCAGACGGTGGGTGGCCGGGCAGAGGCGCTCCTCACTTCCCAGACGGGGCGGCCGGGCAGAGACGCTCCTCACTTCCCAGACGGTGGGTGGCCGGGCAGAGGCGCTCCTCACTTCGCAGACGGTGGGTGGCCGGACAGAGGCGCTCTTCACTTCCCAGACGGGGCGGCCGGGCAGAGGTGCTCCTCACTTCCCAGACGGGGCGGCCGGGCAGAGGCGCTCCTCACTTCCCAGACGGTGGGTGGCCGGGCAGAGGCGCTCCTCACTTCGCAGACGGTGGGTGGCCGGGCAGAGGCGCTCCTCACTTCCCAGACGGGGCGGCCGGGCAGAGGCGCTCCTCACTTCCCAGACGGGGCGGCCGGGCAGAGGCGCTCCTCACTTCCCAGACGGTGGGTGGCCGGGCAGAGGCGCTCCTCACTTCCCAGACGGGGCGGCCGGGCAGAGGCGCTCCTCACTTCCCAGACGATGGGTGGCCGGGCAGAGGCGCCCCTCACCTCTTCCCAGATGGGGCGGCCGGGCAGAGGCGCTCCTCACTTCCCAGACGATGGGTGGCCGGGCAGAGGCGCCCCTCACCTCTTCCCAGACGGGGCGGCTGGGCAGAGGCGCTCCTCACTTCTACCTGGACGGTGCGGCCGGGCAGAGGCGCTCCTCACTTCTTCCCGGACGGGGCGCCTGGGCAGAGGCGCTCCTCACTTCCCAGACGATGGGTGCCTGGGCAGAGGCGCTCCTCACTTCCCAGACGGGGCGCCCGGGCAGAGGCGCTCCTCACTTCCCAGACGATGGGTGGCCGGGCAGAGGCGCTCCTCACTTCCCAGACGGGGCGGCCGGACAGAGGGGCTCCTCACTTCTTCCCGGACAGGGCGGCAGGGCAGAGGCGCTCCTCACTTCTTCCCAGATGGGGCGGCCGGGCAGAGGCGCTCTTCACTTCCCAGACGGGGCGGCCAGGCAGAGGCGCTCCTCACTTCTTCCCAGATGGGGCGGCCGGGCAGAGGCGCTCCTCACTTCCCAGACGGGGTGGCCGGGCAGAGGCGCTCTTCACTTCCCAGACGGGGTGGCTGGGCAGAGGCGCTCTTCACTTCCCAGACGGGGTGGCCGGGCAGAGGCGCTCCTCACTTCTTCCCAGACGGGGCGGCCAGGCAGAGGCGCTCCTCACTTCCCAGACGATGGGTGGCCAGGCAGAAGCGCTCCTCACCTCCCAGACGATGGGTGGCCAGGCAGAGGCGCTCCTCACCTCCCAGACGATGGGTGGCCGGGCAGAGGCGCTCCTCACCTCCCAGACGATGGGCGGCCGGGCAGAGACGCTCCCCACCTCCCAGACGGGGCGGTGGCCGGGCAGGGGCTGCAATCCCAGCACCCTGGTAGGCCAAGGCAGGCGGCTGGGAGGCGGAGGCTGCCGCGAGCCCAGACCACGCCACCGCACTCCAGCCCGGGCAACACCGAGCACCGGGTGAGCGAGACTCCGTCTGCAGTCCCAGTACCTCGGGAGGCTGAGGCGGGCAGAGCACTCGGCGTCAGGAGCTGGCGACCAGCGTGGGCAACATGGCGGACGCGCGCCTGCAGGCAAAGGAGAAAAAGCCGGCAGCGGTGGCGCGCGGCGGCAGTCCCAGGTAGTCCGTGGCGCGGGCAGCAGTGAGCCGAGTAGATTGCAGCCTGGGCCACAGAGGGGAAAAAGAAGAAGAAGAGAAGAAGAAAGAAGAAAGAAGAAAGAAGAAGAAGAAGAAGAAGAGGAAGAGGAAGAGGAAGAAGAAGAGGAGGAAGAGGAGGAAGAGGAGGAGGAGGAGGAGGAGGAAGAGGAGGAAGAAGAGGAGGGGGAGGGGGAGGGGGAGGGGGAGGAGGAGGAGGAGGAGGAGGAGGAGAGTTTTGCTCTTGTTGCCCAGGCTGGAGTACAATGGCACGATCTCGGCTCACCACAACCTCCACTTCCTGGGTCCAAGCAATTCTCCTCCCTCAGCCTCCTGAGTAGCTGGGATTACAGGCATGTGCCACCATGCTTGGCTAATGTTGGTATTTTTAGTAGAGACAGGGCTTCTCCATGTTGGTCAGGCTGGTCTTGAACTCCCAACCTCAGGTGATCCGCCGCCTTGGCCTCACAAAGTGCTGGAATTACAGGCATGAGCCACCGCGCCCGGCTCCTAGTAACTTCTTCTTTTCCGTGATGTGTCTCTTACCTCTAATAATACTTTTCTTCTTAAAATCTACTTCATTAAAAATAGTTATGCTGGGCATGGTGGCTCATGTCTGTAATCTCGGCACTTTGTTGGAGGTCGAGGTGGGTGGATCACTGAAGCCCAGGAGTTCAAGACCAGCCTGGGCAACATGGCGAGACCCTGCCTCTACAAAAAATACAAAAATCAGCTGGGTGTGGCTAATATAATTCTACGTTGGTACAGTTGTAGTCCCAGCTACTTGGGATGCTGAGATGGGAGAATTGCTTGAGCCTAGAAGGGAGAGATTGCTGTAAGCCAAGATCACATCACTGCACTCCAGCCTGGGAAACAGAGTGAGGCTCTATCTTCAAAAAAAAAAAAAAAAAAAAAATTATACAGCTTTCTTGGTTAGTGCATGAATGATATATTTTTCATTATTTTCCACCTCTCTGTATCCTTATATAAAAGGCATTATTAGTTGGGTTTTACTTTATTTTCAATTATTTTAATTTTTGTTGTCCTTTTAAATGTAACTAATGATTTATTTGGGTTGAAAGCCACCACCAGTTTGCTTTCCATGCCTATTCTGTTTCTTCTTATCTCCTCTCACATCTTGTTTTGGATTTATTATTTTTATTATTTAATTTCCTCCTCTATTAGTTTCATAACTGTGCAGTCTTGGAGTTATTTTAAAAGATGACAGTGGATTATTTTAGAGCTTACAACATGCATCCTTCACTTATCAAAGTCTCACATGAGCTAGTACTTTTTGTTGTTGTTGTTGTTGTTGAGATAGAGAGAGTCTTCCTCTGCTGCCCAGGCTGGAGTGCAGTGGAGCAATCTTGGTTCACTGCAACCTCCACTTCTTGGGTTCAAGCAGTTCTCCTGCCTCAGTCACCTGAGTAGCTGGGACCACAGGTGTGCACCACTATGCCCGGCTAATTTTTGTATTCTTTTTTAGTAGAGACAGGGTTTCACCATGTTGGCCAGGCTGGTCTTGAACTCCTGACCTTAAGAAATCTGCCTACCTCGCCATCCTAAAGTGTTGGGATTACAGGCGTGAGCCACCATGCCCAGCCTATGAGTTAGTACTTCTATCCTCTTCCTAGTCAGTACAAGAACCTTGGAACAGGAACTAAATTTACCCCCAGTGACTTATAGGCGAATATTTTTGTGTATTTTAAATATATGTGTGTGCATAGATGTATCTGTGTGTTTTTTGTGTTTCTATTCTTATTTATGTTGAGAGTGTGGAGCTATGTAAGAGTAAAGAGAATTGTGTAATGAAGCCCCATGTATCCACTCAATTTCAACAACAATCTTATGGTCAAGCTAACTTCATGTATACTCTTTCCTGCTTCCCTCTACCCCACATTACTTCAGTGCAAATCCCAGATATATAACTTTACCCATACATATTTCAGTATGTTTTATTTATTTTAAACCCCACAAGATATCATTTTCTATACTACTGTAATTTTATACCAATAACATTCATTTAGATTTACCCACACGTTTACCTCTTCTGTTACCCTTTATTTTTATTTATCAAAATATCTTTGGGAAAAAATATCTTTCAGCACATGGTCAAGGATCTCCTGAGGGCTATGTCATAGGCAAAATATACATATACATTACATATATATACACACATATACACACACACACATATACACACATACACACACACACATATATATATTCCACTTTCACTTTTTTGTTTGTTTGTTTTTTGAGACCGAGTCTTGCTCTGTGGCCCAGGCTGGAGTGCGGTGGTGGGATCTCAGCTCACTGCAACTTCTACCTCCTGGGTTCAGGTGATTCTCCAGTCTCAGCCTCCCAAGTAGTTGGGATTACAGGTGTTAGCCACCACCCCTGGCTAATTTTTGTATATATTTTTTTGAGATGGAGTATCGCTCTGTTGCCCAGGCTGGAGTGCAGTGGCGTGATCTTGGCTCACTGCAACCTTCATCTCCCTGGTTCAAGCAATTCCCCTGCCTCAGCCTCCCAAGTAGCTGGGATTACAGGTGCACGCCACCATGCCCGGATAATTTTTTTGTATTTGTAGTAGAGACCGGGTTTTCCTATGATGGTCAGACTGGTCTTGAACTTCTGACTTCAGGCAATCCACCCCGCTCGGCCTCCCAAAGTGCTGGGATTACAGGCATGAGCCACCATGCCTGGTCTGTTTTTTTTTTTTTTTTGAGATGGAGTTTTGCTCTGTCACCCAGGCTGGAGTGCAGTGGCAAGATCTTGGCTCACTGCAACCTCCACCTCTCGGGTTCAAGCAATTCTTGTGCCTCAGCCTCCTGAGTAGCTGGGATTACAGGCACCCCCACCAAATCTGGCTAATTTGTGTATTTTTGGTAGAGGTGGAGTTTCACCACATTGGCCAGGTTGGTCTTGAACTTATGACCTCAGGTGATCCACCTGCCTCAGCCTTCCAAAGTGCTGGGATTACAGGCATGAGCCACCATGCCCAGCCATTTTCGCTTTTGAAGGATATTGTTAGTGAACATAGAATTCTAGGTTGGCAGATATTTTCTTTCCTCAGTTTGAAAACATGATTCCCTTGTATCTGATTTCTCCTGCTTTTATTGGGAAGCCAATTCTCAATCTAATTTTGCTCATTTGAAGGCAATGGCTTTTTATGTTGTTGTGTTTTTTGAGATGGAGTCTCACTCTGTCGCCCAGGCTGGAGTGCAGTGGTGCAATTTCAGCTCACTGCAACCTCTGCCTCCTGGGCTCAAGTGATTCTTCTGCCTCAGCCTCCCAAGCAGCTGGGATTACAGGTGTCCACCATCACACCCGGCTAATTGTTGTATTTTTAATAGAGATGAACTTTTGCCATGTTGGTCAGGCTGATCCCAAATTCCTCATTTCAGGTGATCCACCTGCCTCAGCCTCCCAAATGCTGGGATTACAGGCATGAGCCAGCCCCCAACCCCGGCCTGAAGGCAGTATCTTTTTCCCTCTGGCTGCTTTGAAAAGTTTTGTCTTTGTTTTGAGCAGTTTACACTGATGCATTTAGGTGGCTCTTCATTCTATGACTTGATTCTTTTTTGTCCATTTTAGAAAATTCTCAGCTTTATCTCTTCAAGTGTTACATCTTCCCCATCCTCTCTCTACTCTCCTTATGAGGCTCAAATTTCACATGACTTATGCCTTGTTAAAGTATCTCCCATGTCTCTTAATCCATTTCCTGGATGTTCTATCTATTTTTCTCTTTGTACTTCAATTTGTATATTTTGTATCAAACTATCTCCCAATTAGCCAGGCGTGGTGGTGGGTGCCTGTAATCCCAGCTACTTGGGAGGCTGAGGCAGGAGAATTGCTTGAACCCAGGAGATGGAGGTTGCAGTGAACCGAGATCATGCCACTGCACTCCAGTCTGGGCAACACAGTGAGACCCTGTTTCAATAAATAAATAAGTAAATACCAGTTCACTCTTTTTTTTTATGTTTGTGTCTAGTGTGCTGTTCAAATTGAGTTCCTAATTCCATTTTTTTTTTGAGACTTTTTTTTTTTGAGTCTCTATCTGTTGCCCAGGCTGGAGCTCAGTGGTGCAATCTCAACTCACTGTAGCCTCCACCTCCCAGGTTCAAGCGATTCTTGTGCCTCAGCCTCCTGAGTAACTGGGATTACCACCACGCCTAATTCATTTTTGTATTTTTAGTAGAGATGGGGTTTTGCCATGTTGGCCAGGCTGGTCTTGAACTCCTGGCCTCATGTGATTGGCCTAACTCTGTCTCCCAAAGGCTGGGATTATAGGCCTCAGCCACCACTCCCAGCCTCCATTTTTTTTTTTTTTTTTTTTTTGAGACAGAGTCTTGCTCTGTCGCCCAGGCTGGAGTAGAGTGGTGCGATCTCGGCACACTGCAACCTCCCCCTCCTAGTTCAAGCAATTCTCCTGCCTCAGCCTCCCGAGTAGCTGGGACTACAGCCACATGCCACCATGCCTGGCTAATTTTTGTAATTTTAGTAGAGATGAGGTTTCACCATATTGGTCAGGCTGGTCTTGAACTTCTGACCTCAGGTGATCCACCCACCTCAGCCTTCCAAAGTGCTGGGATTACAGGCGTGAGTCACCACGCCTAGTGCGCCCATTTTTTATAGTTGCCAGTTTTCTGATGAAATTCTTAATTGTTTCTTTATATCCTCGATATACATATAAAGTACTTAAAGTACATGGTCTGACGATTTCATAATCTGGAGATCCTATGGGCCTTTTTAAAAGTTGTCTGTGCTTTCTCTTGAGCTTTGTTCCTGGTGTCTTATTTCCTTGTTTGCTTGGTTGTTTTTAATTTGGCAATGGAAGTTGTGTATACAAATTGTTACAAATAATTTTTTTTTTGAGATGGAGTCTCGCTTTGTTCCCCAAGCTGGAGTGCAATGATGTGATCTCGGCTCACTGCAACCTCTGCAACCCAGGGTTCGATTCTCCTACCTCTGCCTCTCAAGTAGCTGGGATTACAGGCAGGTGCCAGCATGCCTGGCTAATTTTTGTATTTTTAGTAGAGATGAGTTTTCACCATGTTGGTCAGGCTGGTCTGAAACTCCTGACCTCATGATCTGCCCACCTCAGCCTCCCAAAGTGCTGGGATTACAGGCGTGAGCCACTGCGCCCAGCTAGAAATAATTTTTAAAAATAATTTCAAGCCCCAGCATGATGGCTCATGTTTGTAATCCCATCGTTTTGGGAGGCTGAGGCGGGCAGATTGCTTGAGCCTAGGAGTTCAAGATCAGCCTGTGCAACGTGGTGAAACCCCATCTCTACAAAAAATAAAAAATTAGCTGGGTGTGGTGGTGTGTGCCTGTAGTCCCAGCTGTTTGGGACGCTGAGGTGGGAGGCTCATTTGAGCCTGGGTGATTGAGTCTGCAGTGAGCCATGATCCTGAGACTGCACTCCAGCTTGGGCAGCAGAGTGAGATGCTGTCTCAGATAAATAAATAAATAAAAATAAAATAATTTGAGGCCTAGGGGTCTGAAATTCTGGGATCTCCTTTATGCATTTGAGTGACTGAGATGGTTTGAAGCTGGATCCAGTGCTCCTGAGGGCTGCTCTATTTCTGGTTGACTGTGACTCTTAGAGTGAGAAACCTGCACCCCACGTGCGGGGCATTATGGCATCCCCTCCCTCAGCCACATGAGCAGGTCCACAGCACTGCTCTAGACCAGGTGTGGTGGCTCACGCCTATAGTCCCAGCTACTCAGGAGACTGAGGCAGGAGGATTGCTTCAGGCCAGGAATTTGAGACCAGCCAGAGCAATATATTAGGTTGGTACAAAAGTAATTGCGGTTTTTGCCTTTAAAAGTAATGGCGACCCTGTGTTAGCAAAATAAAAAGCAAAAAAAAAAAAAAAAGAAAGGAAGAATTAAAAAAAGAATCAGCTGGGCATGGTGGCTCACACCTCTAATCCCAGCACTTTTGGGAGGCCAAGGCGGGCAGATCATGAGATCAGGAGATCCAGATCATCCTGGCTAACACGGTGAAACCCTGTTTCTACCAAAAATACAAAAAATTAGCCGGGCGTGGTGGCAGGCGCCTGTAGTCCCAGCTACTCAGGAGGCTGAGGCAGGAGAATGGCATGAGCCCAGGAGATGGAGCTTGCAGTGAGCCGAGATCATGCCGCTGCACTCCAGGCTGGGTGACAGAGTAAGACTCCGTTTCAAAAAAAAAAAAAAAAAAAAAGAATCACTGCTCTGTCTCTCAGCCTCCTCTTTCAGGATTGGCGGTCGCCTTGAGGGGAATGCTGGCCTTGCCTGTCTCCAGCCCTGTACTTCTCTGCCTCCTATGCCTTTAAGCACATGTTTTCTATTTGCTGGGCTGTGAAATCTGCTCTTCATCTCATGGGGTTTGCTTTATAGGTCACTAGATCCTTTTCTCTTGGTGGTTTTAGAATTTGCATTTTCACATTGACTTTAAATAGTCTGACTATAGTTTGCCACAGCAAAGACCCTTTGCATTGCATTGTTTGGGGATATTTGAGCCTCCTCTATCTGGATGTCTAATCTCTTGTTAGATGTGAGTGGTTATCATTATTATCTTATTAATGGGCTGGCATGTGGGCTGTGGTTCCAGGCGGGCTCAGAGGGGCAGCTGCCTTGATGTCTGGACAGCTTCTCTTTCGGTTTCTTTTCTTACCTGGACTCTGGGTTGCGTGTTAGCTGCATCTGCCAGTTCTGAGTTTTCAAGGGGAGAGGGGCCCAGTGATGGCTGTTCTTTGAAAGAAAGGGAAGAATGTCTCCTGCTTAACATGTTTCTGTGTTTCCAGTTACTTTGTTAGTTAGAGCCAGGGTCTCTCGCTCTGTTGCGCAGGCTGGAGTGCAATGGCATGATCTTGGCTCACAGCAGTCTCCACCTTCCAGGCTTGAGCAATGCTCCCACCTCAGCCTCTCAAGCAGCTGGGACTGCAGGTATGTGCCACCATGCTTGGCTACCTTTTTAATTTTTTTTTTTTTAAATACAGACAAGGTCTCACTATATTGCCCAGGCTGGTCTTAAACTCATGGGCTCAAGTGATCCTCCTGCTTCGGCCTTTCAAAGTGCTGATATTACAGGCAGGGTTTCAGTTTTTTAAAGCTCCCAGCAGTGGTATTAAACTCTCCCTTTCCAGAGAAAGCGCACCCTGTCCGCATCCCTCATGTTATCCTCTCCTGCCTCTGCTTAGGGTTCACTCTGGGGGAAAGTGCCACTTGAGAGATTCCTTTTTGTGTGTGGTTCTGACTGACCGCTCCCTGCTCACAGATGCTGCTTCTCAGGGTGGGGTCCCTGAGGCCTGGAGCATGGCCTCTGACAACCTTCAGGGCCAGATGCAGAATGACAGCCTGTGACCACACAGCCCCTGGTGGGAGACGTCCTGCCACCCTTTGCTTCTCTGTGCCACTCTGGCTGCACATTTCAGATCCTTGGGAAACGTTAACCAGTAGGACCTAGAAGGGGATGTGAGGAGGGGTCACCCCCCAGGTGTGCCTGTGGTGAATCTTCGTGCTGAGCAGATGCAGGGAGGGAGGCCCAGGTGCACACACCTGTGAAGTAGGGGCAGCTGGCTGGGCTCCTTGACCTGCTCCAGAGCTTCTCCTTATTTTCTGGCCACTTCACCTGCAGAAGGCTCAGGTGGCTGTGGCCTCTAGGGTCCCTTGCAGCGGAAATGATGCCTGTCCTCAGCCCCTCTCTAGGCCTGACACTGTGCTCAGCACTGTCGTGTGTGTGTATATGTGCACACATGTGAATGTGTGCAGACATCATGAGGTGTGGTCCCTGCTCTTAGGCAGCTTGCCTTGTGGCTGAAATGAACCATCACCTGAATCAAGGGATGGAAACACAAGGTCAGATGCCATGACCTTCTATGGAGTCAGATGGTGGCTCCGTGACCTGGCTTCACTCCAGAACTACCTGGGGTTTCTAGTTGTGCAAATCCCAGGTCCCACTCAGATTATGAGTCCAGTTCTCTGCAGGTGGAACCCAGGGAGGTGTATTTTTAACAAGATGGTACTGCTCATTCACCCAGCCCAGCCAGTGGTCTCGGCATACCCAGGAACCGCTGACATAGAGCTTGTGCTCCCGATAAAATGGGAAACAGCATTCATGGACGGGGGACATGTGGCGTGGTCATGACAGTCACGGTGTTATATACCCTGCACATAACATAGCACAGACTGTGTTTGGGTGACATTAAGGACGAGCTCCTGCAGGCTAGCCGTCTGGATAGTGCCGGGTGGGGGTAGAAGTTAGAGGGGTCACAGAGGGGCTTCCTCCCAGCGCCCTCATCAGCTGCTTGATTTAGGCCTTGGTTCTGGGTCCTTCTGGGCCTGATTCTGAACCATGGGACTGGTGTGGCCTGCAGGCTCCTCCCACCACAAGCTGTTCGTGGTGCAGGGGGAGAACAGTTTCCACAGTTCCCCAGACAGCAGCTGTGGATGCCAGGCCCCCAGGAGTTGTTACTGAAGTTGCTGCTGAACAGCTCGCCTTTCACTGAGCTCCACATAGCACCCGTGGTGATGGGAGCCGGATAGACAGAGCCTGCCAGCCTGCACATCAGCTCCCAACTGGGAGGGGCAGAGGGAGGAGGGGGTGGGGACCCCAGGCAGCAGGGCTCTGGGAGCAGTGGGGCCCTGGATTCCAGGGGTGTCCGGCAGGCCCTTCCTTACTCTACCTCTCTCGGCCTCTGGATGGAGGTGCTGGCCTCGGTCAGGCTCTGCCTCTGACTAAGGGCTGGAGAAGTGGCGGGCGTGGGCTGCTGCCCCGTGGGGCCTCTGAACAGACCCCAGGGCCTCTGCCAATCATGACTCCTTGCTTTCAGCTGGACCCACAGGCCCTGCAGGACAGAGACTGGCAGTGCACCATCATCGCCATGAATGGGGTACGTGTCTGTGGGACTCTCCTGGTGCCCACTTCCCTCAGAAGGATAGGGTGGCCTCTGTTCATTTCAAATCAGTCAGAGGTGGCTGAGCCTGAGGCGGCATCTGAGAGGGAGCCTGGCTGGAGGAGGGAGGGCCCCCGAAGAGCAGAATCACCATGCACGGGAATCGCCATTCACTGGCTGGGATGCAGTTACCAGCCAGGCCCTGAGCATCCCTCCTCAAACAAAGGTCTCATGGCACCACCAGGACAGGTGGGGCCTCCACTTGGGGACCTGGGGGCTGCCCGTAGAAATGGAGACCCCTGATTTGTCTTTAGGTACCCTAGAAAGGCTTAGACCTTAAAAGTTAATGACACACCCAAAAAGGCCCAGGTATAAATGGTAAAATGTTAATATTTGAGATTCTTGGCTTTTTCTTATATTATTCTGTCTTTCCTACTTAATTTTTAATTGTTACTAAGAAAGAGAAAGCTGGTCACGGTACACCTATAATCTCAGCTACTCTGGAGGCTGAGCCAGGAGAATCACTGGAGCCCAAGAGTTCGATTACAGCCTGGGCAACATTGCAAGATCCCATATCTTAAAAAAAAGTAAGCAACCAAGAGAAGCAACAGGGATTTTAGGAGATGGTTCTGCAGAAGCCAGTCCTTTACACCATCTTCAACAATCCTGGCTCTTGCTGAAGTAGACTAGGGGCTTCCCCGAGGGGCGACTCCACCTCATGCTGAGACCTCTGCATGCCTTGGGGGGTGGAAATATTTGATGAAACTCCAGGGGCCCTTGGGACCTTGGGCTATGAGGACCAGCAGGATTAGAGGACTGTACCCCTTCTCCCCACTATAGATTGAAGTAAAGCTCTCAGTCAAGTTCAACAGCAGGGAGTTCAGCTTGAAGAGGATGCCGTCCCGAAAACAGACAGGGGTCTTCGGAGTCAAGATTGCAGTGGTCACCAAGTGAGTGGGGAGGGGCTTGGGCTCATGCACTGAGGGCGCCTGTCCCTTCAGCTGTTTCTGCAGAAAAGAGCATGTGTGGGTCTCTCCTCTCTGTGCGTGGCCGCTGCACGGTGAGGTCAGGCCCCAGGGAACACTTGGTGTGTTCAGCTGCCTCCTGTGTTTCCTCCAAACCAGCTCAGGAATGTCCTTGCCGCCTTGCTTGGAAGCAGTAGGCTGGCTCCAGGAACTGCCCAAGTGCAGGGTTTTCTGCCCTTGCTTGGAATTTGTCACGGTCCCAGTTTCCTGCTGAATGGTTGTAACCCCTGCCCCTTTGTCACGAGTCAGTTGCCAAGAGAAGCCTGTTTGTTGGTTTGAGAGCAGTTCTTGCAGACACAGATCACCTCCTCTGAGAATTCATTTGCTTCCCCAGGATGGAATCTGGCTGGGCCCCTGACCTTGCTGGTCACGTGGGCCAGGGCCTCCATCAGTCATACCCTGGAGTCCTATCTGTGTCTAAACACCACTCCTCACCCCCAGCTGCACGGCAGCCACTTGCATAGCACTCTGGGAGGGCTCTGGGCATGAGCAGCGAGGACTCCATCAGCAGTTCCCCCAAATAAGCCCTGCTAATGAGGGTGCTTGAGAAGCAGCTTTGATGTGCTCCTAAATCCAGTTGCAAAACAGAACTAAAGTTAAGGCCTCTGCACAGCACTGTGTTCTAACTTTGAAGTATTCTTACTCTAGTGTCCTGTGTGGTGGTATTGGAATTGTCCATTGCTAAGACTCAGAGGAGAAAAGCACTTAGCATCGCAGGACTTGGAGCACTGGTGCTGAGGCAACCCTTCATTCATTCGTCGGATGTGTGTTAAGGCCCAGGCCCAGGGCAGGGGTCGGGGATTCTACTCTCACACGGCACGTGGGTGGCAAGACCAACACCGGGTCTGATCTCCCAGCTGGGGGCACAGGCTGCTAACCCCAGGCCTGGAATCTATCAGATGCCCTTCCTGTGCTGACTTTACTTAGACAGGCCTCCAGACCTTCCTGCAAAGATCATGTGTGACTTCCAGGGGTTCTGGCCGCTTGAAATGTCCTGAGAAAGTACATGCAATGAGGACAGAGCTTGCAGAGGGAGGACAGGCATGCAGAAGGCTCTGTGCGCAGCCCCAGACCTGGGCACCTTCGCCACCATCCTCACTCCACATCCACAAAGCAGGTCTCCTGTGTGTGGCCCAAGCAGGGCTGTCAGGACACTGAGAACATTCCCTCCTCCCGCAGGAGAGAGAGGTCCAAGGTGCCCTACATCATGCGCCAGTGCGTGGAGGAGATCGAGCGCCGAGGCATGGAGGAGGTGGGCCTCTACCGCATGTCCGGAGTGGTCGTGGACATCCAGGCACTGAAGGCAGCCTTCGACGTCAGTGAGTGTTGGCCTGGGGAGGACAGAACGGAGGTGTGGTCAGCGGTGTCCGTGATGAGATCTCAGAGCGCTGCATGGCCCAGGCATGTCACATCCTTCTCTGTGTCTTTTCTTCATTTACTGTGTTGTTATTTTTAAAAAAGAGAAGACAAGAGTTGTAGAAAAAGCCTCTGTAGAAGCCAGTTTTTAAACCATCCTAGCCACGCATGCCACTTGCTGGGGTGGACCAGGGGCTTCTGCCGGGCCTTGGCCTTTCTGCCTTGGGGGTGGACAGGAGGTGGAAGCCCAGGACTCAGTGCGGTCTGTCCACTGCCCTGTGTGAGGATGCGGTGGGCAGAGGGCACTGGTGGGACCCAGCTCAGGCTGGGGCTGCAGCATCTCTGCCTCCATCTCAACAACCCTCACAGGCTATGAAGGACCTGGACCTGCCTCAAATGCCAGGGGAGGGCACTGAGGCCCCAGAGGGTCCTTCCCAGCATCTTCAAAGCAACAGGATTTTGTGCCTGCAGACCCTTCTTTGGGGCACACACCACTGACCCTGACCAGGACACCTAGAATTCCCAGCACCCCAGGCCCAGAATGGACCTGGCCTGTGGTGGGGAGGTAAGTACCAGTGGACAATTGGATCCAAAGGAAGACACAGGTTCAAACACTGAAACCAATCAGATTCTCACATGGCCTTCCTGCTATCAGAAGACACTGGTGCAGGGGTGGTTGCTATGCACAGGGCAGAGCCACCCAATCCCCACGCAGGCACTGTGTCCTGCCACACTGGCCTCCTCCCGGACATCACATCGGGCCAACCAGAGGACAGGAATAGGAATGCCCACGCACCCCCATCAACTCTGCAGACACAGAACCAGGCACAGCTCTTGGGAGGAGTCAGATGAGCTGCTCAAAGCCCGGGAGGGACCCGCACTGTGGTCAGTGTGGCAGGGATGGTGCTTTAGCCAAGGCAGGGATGGCAGGTGACTCACTCGGGATCCTCAAGGAGGCTGCTGCATTTCTGTGCTCTTTCCAGATAACAAGGACGTGTTGGTGATGATCAGCGAGATGGACGTGAACGCCATTGCAGGCACGCTGAAGCTGCACTTCCGTGAGCTGCCCGAGCCCCTCTTCACTGACGAGTTCTACCCCAACTTCGCAGAGGGCATTGGTGAGCACTGGAGGCCTTGGCCTCGTGGGAGACATCTCCTCCACGTGCACTGCTGCCCTCGGAGGCTGTGAAAAGTGAGGTGTGGGAACCTGAGCTGTGTCCCCTCTGCCACGGTTGGCGTTTTAACCCAACCTCAAAAAGTGGGGGACCAAAACTGAGCCTGTCCCAGAAGCCCTCGCCCATCCCCAGAGGGCTCCCCGTCCCTATTCCTCAAGGAGACCAAGAGGGTGAAATGGTCAGCACTGCCCTGCTGTAGGGTCCTAAAGTCTGCTGTCCTTCCTGCAGACCAGGGCTAAACAAGGGCATTCAGGTGCTCTAGCCAAGGGTCCTGGCCCAGTCAAGCACAAGTTCAAACCTGGGCTGACCCTCAGTCAACCTGGAGGCTGATGTCTAAAGTGGGTGTAGTGTGTGCAGCGCCTGTATCCTCCACATCACCCTTACAGCAGGTCTGCCTCCCAGGCCCATGCACAGAGGACCTGCTCTCCCAGCCTGCAGGTGCCCCTGTGGTGTCCAGGATGACGAGGGGGTCTCTGCATACTTGGTGGGGCTGGGGCCTCCCACTTCCCACCTCCTTGTGTCCCTCACTCCCCTGTTTCATTCCATGCCGAGCCTCCCCTGCCTTGGGCTCCCCTGGGGAGGGGGTGGTGGCAGGAGTTGCCCAAGGGCAGCTCTGCCCATGAGCAGCTGCTCTAGCGGCTCCTGCTGCTGCTGTTCGCCGTGTGCTGCTGACCCCTGTGAGGTAGAGAAAAGGCGTTCAGGTGGTTCACACCCCACACAGGTGCCCCTCACACGGTCCTCACTGGTGGCCAGCGCTGTGGGTGTGACGATGTGACGAGCCTAAACTGCGCAAGGACTCGTGTCCCGGGCGCTCCATGTGACCACCTCGGGAGAGGTCTCCGGCTTGTTGTAACCCAGAGGAGTAACCCACCGCCTCCTGCAGCTCTTTCAGACCCGGTTGCAAAGAAGAGCTGCATGCTCAACCTGCTACTGTCCCTGCCGGGGGCCAACCTGCTCACCTTCCTTTTCCTTCTAGACCACCTGGAAAGGTAGCCCAGCTCTCTTGTGGCTGCCCAGGACTCCAGGTCTCCTGGACGCGGGGTGCCCCTCTGCTCCCACCAGACCCCCAGCACCAAGGACCTTTTCCCCTGACCCCTGTCTGCAGTAACTCACTGCTCTAAGGACTAGCACCACTGCCACCCCCGCCCCTGCCTCTCCTCTTTGCCACCCTCCTCCCTGCCTCTCCTCTTTGCCACCCTCCTCCCTCTGCACTGTGGCCTTAACAAAGAGCTCAGAGCTTTGGCCATGGCCAGCAGTGCACTTGAACCCCTCTCTTCCCTCCCAACCACATCATGAAGACCTCCCCACCAGCCCAGAGCTGGCCCCTAGTCCTGGGCCACTGAGACCCAGAAGTACCAGGGCTGAAGTCAGCTTGCAGCACAGCCAGGGTCGAGGTCACTCCCTCCCTGAAGACTCAAGCATGGCACAGCCCCTCTGCCTCTCTCCTGGTGGTGGCATTGTAATGACACCCTCTGCTTTGGTCCTCTACAGGGTGGCAGAGAAGGAGGCAGTCAATAAGATGTCCCTGCACAACCTCGCCACTGTCTTTGGCCCCAAGCTGCTCCAGCCTTCCGAGAAGGAGAGCAAGCTCCCTGCCAATCCAAGCCAGCCTATCACAATGACTGACAGCTGGTCCTTGGAGGTCACGTCCCAGGTATGGGAAGACAGGCTCCAGCCCATGCCACCCCAGCCTGACAGAGGTGGCCTCTGCCTGCCCCACCCCCAGCCTGCCCATCTTCCTACTTGCATCGTATGTGGTGGTGGCTGAGATTCAGAGAGAGAGACTTGCCTAGGTTCGCATGGATGGGAGTGATAGGGGATGCCCAGTCCACCTCCTGGTCCTGCGGATGCACCTTGCTGGGGGCTTAAAACCACCCCAAGTGTTCGGGTGTGGTGGCTCATGCCTGTAATCCCAGCACTTTGTGAGACCGAGGCAGGACAACCGAACCCAGGTGTTTGAGACCAGTCTGGGCAATGTAGCAAACCCCGTCTCTAGAAAAAATACAAAGAAAAATTAGCCAGGCATTGTGGCACACACCTGTAATCCTAGGTATCTGGGAGGCTGACACAGGAGGATTGCTTGAGCCCAGGAGTTAGAGGCTGCAGTGACCTATGATGGAGCCACTGTACTCCAGCCTGGGGGACAGAGCAAGGCCCTGTGCATCTCTAAAATAAACAACCCCCCCACCCAACAAGTCATACCTTGTCAGGACCCCACCCCACCCCCGTCTCACTGTAAGGGGTTCATGACACCAGCAGGGGTTTCTAGCACCTGAGGTGGACTTGGGGGCTTGGGTCCCAAAGACCTCCCCACCAGCAGCTGTGAGCTCCCCTCTGAGCCACTCTCCTCTTCCCCACTCTGCCCGGGCAGGTCCAGGTGCTGCTGTACTTCCTGTGGCTGGAGGCCATCCCTGCCCTGGACAGCAAGAGACAGAGCATCCTGTTCTCCACCAATGTCTAAAGGTCCCAGTCCATCTCCTGGAGGCGGACAGACGGCCTGGAAAACTCTGGCTAATCAAGGCCATCTGTAGAGTGAGAATCAAGATTTTCTGAGGCATCCTTGGGCCCCCCCACAAGTGTCAGGCCATCTGCCAAGAGACAGCGGCCCAAAGCAGAAGGACAGGTGGCCTGGGCAGATCCCGCCCAGGTCTGAGAGCCCCAGGCTGGCCTCAGACTGTGGGTTTTTTATGTGGCCACCCGAGGGCGCCCCCAAGCCAGTTCATCTCGGAGTCCAGGCCTGGCCCTGGGAGACAGGGTGAAAGGAGTTGTTTTTATGAACTTAACTTACAGAGTTTAAAAGATTTCTACGGGATCACGTGTCAAGATGCGCCCTCTCTGGGGAGAAGGGAACGTGACCGGATTCCCTCACTGTTGTATCTGGAATAAACGCTGCTGCTTCATCCTGTGGGGCCAAGGCCTGTGTGGGTGGGGCCTCTTCCATTTCCCTGACTTAGAAACCACACTCCACTCAGAACAGGGTTGGAGAGGCTTAGTCAGCACTGGGGAGCGTTTGGACTCCATTCTTGGCTTTCTTCTTTTTCTTTCCAGAAGGACTTTTGTGCAGAAATGGGTCTTTTGTTGCCGTGTTTGTCCTCCTTGGAAGGCAGCTCCAGGAGGCCCATGAAATGTCGGGGGACAGGACCCCCAGGGAGGGAATCCCAGGCTACGCACTTTAGGGTTCATTCTCCAGGGAGAGCGACCTCGTCTCCCGATCCTGACCACCCTTCCAGCCCACGCTCTCCTGTTTGGCTTCCACAGGCCTGGACTTCTCTGGCTTCTCTGCCCACACACTCCCTGCCCCAAGTGTCCCTGCCCCTGCCCAGCACAGCTGACTCCATTTCTGTCCTCTCAGCTCAGTGGACTCGCTCAACTTTTGTAAAAGTCTCCACTTGGTGATAGCAGCTTGCCGATGACTTGTTTTAAAACTTTCATCCTAAATAACCTTTTGATACTTGAATATTTTTAAGTTTTATACGTAGTTTCTAATTTTTTCCCCAACAGATCCAGATACCTAATAAGATGCTGGAATGTAATCCCTGGACAATCCGTGTCCTGGCAGCATTTGGTCTTCCCATAAGTGCCTGGCTTCGCTGTTCTCAGGAGTGGGTTCTGAAGTCTCTGGAGAACAGGATACGTGGAGGGTTAGGAAGGGGCCAGGCCTAGAGACAGGAGACTCCCTCCCAGAGCAGGTGGAGGCACAGGACCATTTGCTACCCCATCTGCCGGCACCTGCAGGGGAGCCCAGGCATTCTTTGTAAACTCTCCTGACCACCTGGCTAAAGAAAACAGAAGCATGGAGGCCGCCAAGTATTTTCAAGAAATAACCCCATGAACATTGCACCACTGTTTTAGAAAAAGGGGCTTGGGGCAGGCAGAGAAGGAGAGAGGGGGGCAGGGCAGTGTAACAGAGGAGAGGGGCGAACTGAGGGGAGGAGCAGCCGATAACATGAGAAATTCTAAAAAAAAAAAGCGGCATGGTGGCTGTTCCAGCTTTCGGCTGAGCGGGTCCTGCGGAGGGAGGGGGAGGAGGATTGACAGCTGGCAAAAAAAAAAAAAAAAAAAAAAAAAAAAAAAAAAAAAAAAAAAGACGTCTACAGGAGGAGAGGATGCAGCTGCCCAGAGGGAAGCAGGATCACATTTAAGGAAGTGTGTGGGGTCCCTGGATGACACCAGCACCCAGTGCAACTCTGGCGACCGCTCCCAAGGTGGGAGGAGTGGGTGCCCCTGTGTGTCAGTGGGCAGCTCCTGCTGAGCCCACAGCTCACTGGGGAGCCTGACAGCGGGGCCATGCGCCTGACACTCCTCTCTGCTTGTGGACCTGGTGAGGCAGGGAGCAGAAAACAGAGCCACTTGAAGGCTTTCTGTCTGCGTCTGTGTGCAGTGTGGATTTAGTTGTGCTTTTTTCTTGCTGGGAGAGCACAGCCACCATTTACAAGCAGTGTCACCCTCGTGGGTGGTGAGGACAGAACAGGATCCTCTGCTCTCTGTACCTATCTGGGCCCAGTGGGCTCCCCTGTCCTGGCTTCCATCTCTGTCTCAGCGACCATCCAGCCCTGCGCAGGAACACATGTTGCTTTGAAAAGCCAAATCCAGCCCTTGTCTCGGTCTCCTCTGGTCTCATGATGTGCATCTGTTACCTTGAAACTGGAAACCAGTCTATCAATGTCTGTGCCAATTTTTGTTCCCTCTCCAACCTCCTTCCCCTTATGACTTTTTATTTACGTAGGTTGTGTGCTGTCTAATGATGGGATGACCACACTTTTCCATGTTCTAAAAGTGCTCCTCTCCCGCAGGGCCCCAGGGCTGATGGTTGCTTTGGGTCTACAGCTATGTCTTACCCGCCTCCTGGCTCGAAAGCCTGTGTGGTGGCAAAGCCGGTGCGGGGCTGGGGAACGCGGCGTTCTCCAGGAGGGGGACCCGGCTCTCCTTCTGCAGTGCAGGCAAAGGCCTAGATGCCAGTGTGACCTCCCACAAGGCATGGCTTCCAGACTCCCCAACCAGAAGTGATGCTTTTTTGCCTCGGGCCCTGGGTTTGAAGCAGCCTGGCTTTCTCTCGGTAAGTGGCTGGTGTCTTAGCAGCTGCAATCTGAGCTCAGCCACCTACACACCATCGTGGGGGAATGAACTGCCGACACTTTCATTAAAAAGTTTCCTGAGACGACTTGCGTGCATGTTGATTTCATGATGAGCGCCGCTGGGAAGAAGCCCTGAGCCGGTGGGGTGGTGCTGGAGCGGCAGGTGCAGTGATGGGGCTGGGTGCCCAGGAGGCCTCCGTGCTCAATCAGGCCACAGTGGCCAAGCCCAGGCTGCAGGGAAGGCCGGCCTGGGGGGTGTGGGTGAGCACAGGTAGGCGCCAGCTGGGCAGTGTTAGGATGCTGGAGCAGCATCCCTAACTCCACTGAGTGGGGTAGTCTGGTTGGGGCAGGGACTGCTGTTGCTTTGGCAGAGAGAGATGATCCCCACTGGGGAGAGGCTGTTCTGACTCTGCAGGTGGGACCGGGACAGATGGCCACCAGGGTGACCCGGCTGGTCTTCCTTTGCTGTGCTGAGCCCTGGGACATGGAGGATTCCCGCCACGCACAGCCTGGGCCCGGGTTCTTACCTGTGGCCACCGCTCTGGCACGAGCCCCTCAGTCTTGGGTGGTTTCTGCCTGGTCCGGGATTCGGTGCTGCTGCTGAGTCCAGCCTTTCCACCACCTCCGCATGGGCTGTGGGTGTTGTCAGCTGCCTCCCGCCTTGGCTTCAGTAGCTCACCCAGCTTACAGGGTAGCTGCCCTGGGCTGGAGATGGGCACGCACCCTGGGTCCTACTTGAATGAATGCAGCTTGAGGAGACCCGGCCACATCCACTGGGCCACAGGTTACCCTCGGCAATGCCCACATCAGCCATCAGCCTCAGCCTCCCCAGGAGAGCAAGGCTCACATGACAAAGGCTGCCCGTGGCCGGTGAGGTGGCTGAGCCCAGCCAGGACTTTTGTCGGACTCCCAGGATGTGGCTCTGCTCGTGAGCTGCCTGGTCAGCTCTCTCGGGGTGAGAGGGGCCTGTCACACGGGCCCCTGCCTGCAGTGTGACCCTTTTCAGCTCCTCTCAGCAGCCCTGCCTGAGGAGTGTCACCACCACCATGATCATTTCCCTGACACTGCGAGGGTGTAGGGACGTCCTGGGTAGAGACAGGGCCTGTGGCAGCAGCAGGCTCAGGGGTGCCCTGAACTGGTGGGCTGGGGACCTGGTGGAGACCACACCAAGGGCTGCACAAGGGGACGAGCCTCCACCCTTGCCTCTCCGCAGGCCTCAGCAGCCCCTCACACAGGCAGAAGGGTTGACACTGGGTCCTGCCCTCACTGCAAGAGCTACGAGTGCCACGTGCTGTTCTGCCCAATCTGGTGTCTGCAGGGGAGGAAAGGGCTGCTGCTGGCCCATTTCTGAGCGTTCAGCACCTAAGGGTGACAGCACTGTCTGTCCCTACCCTCCGGGTCCTGTTTGAAAATCAAACCCATGCTCACGGGCCTATCTTTTGTTCTTTTAGAGACAGGGTCTCACTTTGTCACCCAAGCTGGAGTGCAGTGGTGCGATTATAGCTCAATGCAGCCTCCAATCCCCGGACTCAAGGGACCCTCCTGCCTCAGCCTGCCAAGTAGCTTGGACTATAGCTGGGTGCCATTGCACCTGTTTTATTATTATTTTGTAGACATGGGGTCTGGCTATGTTGTCCAGGCTATTCTCAAAATTCCCGGCCTCAAGCAATTCTCCTGCCTCGGCCTCTCAAATGTTGGGATTACAGGTGTGAGGCAAGGCACCCAGCTCAGCCACAGAGCCCTACTGCATCTCTCTTACTAGGAGCAAGAGCCGACTGCCCCCTCCTCCCCATTCCAGAGTGTTGGGGCTCTGTTCAGCCGAGGCTGGGCCACTGGCATGGCCCAGGGAGTGGGATCATTCACTGCTGCCCCAAATCTGAGATCATTCCACCTCGACAAGACTCCCTCATCCAATCCCTTTACTTGACAGCTGGGGAAACCAATGTGCACAGAGCACCCCCAGCTCACTCGGGGTCTCAGAGCTGATCCGTGAGCAGAGGCTGAGATCCTGGGATCTTGTCCCCCAGCTGCCCCGCAAGCTTGCTCCCTTTCTGCTGGAAGAGATGGGGCCGGACCTCGACCGGCAGCCCTGGCCTGGACATGACTGTGCTCGTGCAGGTATTCAGGCCCAGATGCCCCGGCATCATTTTTTTTTCTTTTTTTCTTTTTTTTTTTTTTGAGACAGTGTCTCACTCTGTCGCCCAAGCTGGAGTGCAGTGGCATGATATTGGCTCACTGCAACCTCTGCCTCCTGGTTAAAGTGATTCTCCTGCCTCAGCCTTCCAAGTAGCTGGGACTATAGGCTTGTACCACCACGCCTGACTAATTATTGTATTTTTACTAGAGACGGGGTTTCCCCATGTTGGCCAGGCTCGTGTCAAACTCCTGACTTCAGGTGATCCACCTGCCTTGGCCTCCCAAAGTGCTGGGATTACAGGCGTGAGCCACGGTGTCATTTAAATGTAGTGAGAGGCCGGGCACGGTGGCTCCTGCCTGTAATCCCAGTACTTTGAGAGGACGAGGCTGTCAGATCACCTAAGTTCAGGAGTTCGAGACCAGCCTGGCCAACATGGTGAAACCGTGTCTCTACAAAAAAATAGAAAAAAAATCCCTGCGTGGTGGTGCGTACCTGTAGTCCCAGTTACTCAGGAGGCTGAGGCATGAGAATTGCTTAATCCTCAGAGGCGGAGGCTGCAGTGAGCTGAGATGGCGCCACTGCACTCCAGCCTGGGTGACAGAGCAAGACTTTGTCTCTAAATAATTAAATAAATAAATATGGCCGAGCACGGTGCCTTAGGCCTGTAATCCCAACACTTTGGGAGGCTGAGGGAGGTGGTTCATGAGGTCAGCAGTCCGAGACCAGCCTGGCCAAGACGGTGAAACACTGTCTCTACTAAAAATACAAAAATTAGCCAGCTGTGGTGGCAGGCACCTGTAATCCCAGCTACTCGGGACACTGAGGCAGGAGAATCGCTTGAACCTGGAAGGCAGAGGTTGCAGTGAGCCGAGATGTACCACTGCACTCTAGCCTGGGTGATGGAGCAAGACTCCATCTCAAATAAATAAATTAATAAATACAGAGCAAGATTCCATCGCAAATAAATAAATAAATGTACACCTGTAATCCTAGCACTTTGGGAGGCTAAGACAGGTCGATCACCTGACGTCAGGAGTTCGAGACCAGCCCGACCGATATGGCGAAACCCCATCTCTACTAAAAATACAAAAATTAGCCGAGCATTTTGACGTGTGCCTGTCGTCCCAGATACTTGGGAGGCTGAGACAGGAGAATTGCTTGAACCCAGGAGGTGGAGGTTGCAGTGAGCCGAGATCTCGGCTGAGGCAGGAGAATTGCTTGAACCCAGGAGGCGGAGGTAGCAGTGAGCCAAGATCACACCATTGCGCTCCACCCTGGCGGCAAGAGTGAGACTGTCTCAAAAAACAAAAACAAACAAACAAACAAAAAAAAACATACCTGAAAATAATAAAAGCTGATACGACAAAGCCATAGCTAACCTACTATAGAATGGGGAAAAGTTGAAAGCATTTCCTCTGTAAACAGGAACAAGACAGGATGCCCGTTCTCACCACTCCTATTCGACATCACACAATCAGGCAAGAGAAAACAATAAAAGGCATCCACACTGGAAAAGAGGACATCGAATTCTTCTTGTCTGATGAAGATGTGATCTTGGATCTAGAAGCATGTAAAGGCTCCACCAGAAAAGCCCTAGACTTGATAAATAAATTAATACAGTCAGTTGCAGGATACAGAATCAACAACAACAACAACAAAATCAGCAGCATTTCTATACACCAATAATGGTCTGGTTGGGAAAGAAATTAAGAAGGCAATCCCATTTACAACAGCCTCTGCCTCCCAAAGTGCCACCGCGCCTGGCCTTTTTTTTTAAGACAGAGTCTCAGCCGGGCGCCGTGGCTCACGCCATTAATCCCAGCACTTTGGTAGGCCGAGGCGGGCTGATGACGAGGTCAGGTGATCGAGACCATCCTGGCTAACACGGTGAAACCCCGTCTGTACTAAAAATACAAAAAATTAGCCAGGTGTGGTGGCGGGCGCCTGTAGTCCCAGCCACTCCAGAGTCTGAGGCAGGAGAATGGCGTGAACCCAGTAGGCGGAGCTTGCGGTGAGCCGAGATCAGGCCACTGGAAATCCAGCCTGGGCGACAGAGGGAGACTCCGTCTAAAAAAAAAAAAAAAAAAAAAAAAAATCAGAGTCTGGCTGTGTTGCCCAGGCTGGAGTGCAGTGGCGCGATCTCGGCGCATCACCATCCCTGCCCCGCCTCCGGGTTCAAGTGATTCTCCTGTCTCAGCCGCCCGAGTAGCTGGTACTACAGGCGCGTGCCACCATGTCTCACTAAATTTGTATTTTTACTAGAGACGGGGTTTCACTATGTTGGCCAGGCTTTTCTCCAACTCCTGATCTCCTGATCCGCCCACCCCGACCTCCCAAAGTGCTGGGATGCGTGAGCCCCCACACCTGGCCACTATTTTTTCTTTCTTTCTTTTGTGTGTGTGTGTGTGTGCGTTTGTGTGTGTGTGTGCGTTTGTGTGTGTGTGTGTGAGACGAAGTTTCGCTCTTGTTGCCCAGATTGGAGTGCAATGGTGCTATCTCAGCTCACTGCAATCCCGGCCTGAGCAGGAGAGCAGGAATCTTCAGCGATCCACTGGCGGATCTGCAGCCATTGTAAGCGCTTAGTCTTCCCATATCTTTTGCGCGCGTGCCTCTCCTTCCAGTACCTATCCCGCAAGGGTCCCCCAGCCTCCCCCTATCGCCAGCAGGTGCTGAGAGCGCGCCATTGCACTCCAGCCTGGGGGACCAGAGCGAAACTCTATCTTAAAAAAAAAGGACGAAAATTTTGGAAAAATATGGAAGAAACCAAATGGATTTTTAGCTCAACTAACTCGTAATTATTCAGTGTCTATTTTTTGCAAGAAACCATATATTTCATGTCTACAATCAGGGCCAGAGTCCCAGCTCTCAAGTGTGGGTGTTTCCTAAGCAAATTGAAGAACACAGGCATAAAAGTGCATTGAATTAATAAAATTTTTCTCCCTGTCTCTCGCTCTCTTATTTATTTATTTATTTATTTATTTATTTATTTATTTATTTTTTGAGACGGAGGTTCGCACTGTCACCCAGGCTGGAGTGCAGTGGCGAGATCTCAGGTCATGCCACCGCGCCCGGCCTTTTTTCTCGGCCGGGCGCGGTGGCTCACGCCTTTAATCCCAGCACTTTGGTAGGCCGAGGCGAGCTGATCACGAGGTCAGGAGATCGACACCATCCTGGCTAACACGGTGAAACCCCCTCTCTACTAAAAATAGAAAAAATTAGCCGGGTGTGGTCGCGAGCGCCTGTAGTCCCAGCTACTCCAGAGGCTGAGGCAGGAGAATGGCGTGAACCCTCTAGGCGGAGCTTGCGGTGAGCCGAGATCAGGCCACTGGAATCCAGCCTGGGCGACAGAGGGAGACTCCGTCTCAAAAAAAAAAAAAAAAAAAAAAAAAGACAGAGTCTGGCTCCGTTGCCCAGGCTGGAGTGCAGTGACGCGATCTCGGCGCATCACAATCCCTGCCCCGACCCCGGGTTCAAGTCATTGTGCTGTCTCAGCCGCCCGAGTAGCTGGTACTACACGCGCGTGCCACCATGTCTGACTAAATTTGTATTTTTACTAGAGACGGGGTTTCACTATGTTGGCCAGGCTGGTCTCCAATTCCTGATCTCCTGATCCGCCCGCCCCGACATCCCAAAGTGCTGGGATGCATGAGCCCCCACACCTGGCCACTATTTTTTCTTTCTTTCTTTTGTGTGTGTGTGTGTGCCTGTGACGAAGTTTCGCTCTTGTTGCCCAGGTTGGAGTGCAATGGTGCCATCTCAGCTCACTGCAATCCCCGCCTGAGCAGTAGAGCAGGAATCTTCAGCGATCCACTGGGGGATCTCCAGCCATTGTGCGCGCCTGGTCTTCCCATTGCTTTGTAAGAGCGCCTCTCCTTCCAGTACCTATCCCGCAAGCGTCCCCCAGCCTCCCCCCATCGCCAGCAGGTGCTGAGATCCCGCCATTGCACTCCACCCTGGGGGACAAGAGCGAAACTCCATCTCAAAAAGAAAAAAAAAAGGATGAAAATTTTGGGAAAATATGGAAGAAACCAAATGGATTTCTAGCTCAACTAAATCGTAATTATTCACTGTCAATTTTTGCAAGAAACCATACATTTCATGTCCACAATCAGGGCCACAGTCCCAGCTCTCAAGTGTGGGTGTTTCCTAAGGAAATTGAAGAACACAGGCATAAAAGTGCATTAAATTAATAAACCTTTTTCTCTCTGTCTCTCTCTCTCTCTCTTTTTTTTTTTGAGACGGAGGTTGGCACTGTCACCCAGGCTGGAGTGCAGTGGCGAGACATCCGGTCACTGCAGGCTCTGCCTCCCGAGTTCACGCCACTCTCCTGCCTCAGCCTCCGGAGTAGCTGAGACTACAGGCGCCTGCCACCACGCCCGGCTAATTTTTTGTAGTTTTAGAAGACGGGGTTTCGCTATGTTGGCCAGGCTGGTCTCCAACTCCTGACCTCGTGATCCGCCCTCCTCTGCCATTCAAACTGCCACCGCGCCCGGCCTTTATTTTTAGGACACAGTCTCTGCCGGGCGCGGTGGCTCACGCCTTTAATCTCAGCACTTTGGTAGGCCGAGGCGGGCTGATGACGAGGTCAGGTGATCGAGACCATCCTGGCTAACACGGTGAAACCCCGTCTGTACTAAAAACACAAAAAATTAGCCAGGTGTGGTGGCGGGCGCCTGTAGTCCCAGCTACTCCAGAGTCTGAGGCAGGAGAATGGCGTGAACCCAGTAGGCGGAGCTTGCGGTGAGCCGAGATCAGGCCACTGGAAATCCAGCCTGGGCGACAGAGGGAGACTCCGTCTAAAAAAAAAAAAAAAAAAGAAAAAAAAAATCAGAGTCTGGCTGTGTTGCCCAGGCTGGAGTGCAGTGGCGCGATCTCGGCGCATCACCATCCCTGCCCCGCCTCCGGGTTCAAGTGATTCTCCTGTCTCAGCCGCCCGAGTAGCTGGTACTACAGGCGCGTGCCACCATGTCTGACTAAATTTGTATTTTTACTAGAGACGGGGTTTCACTATGTTGGCCAGGCTTTTCTCCAACTCCTGATCTCCTGATCCGCCCACCCCGACCTCCCAAAGTGCTGGGATGCGTGAGCCCCCACACCTGGCCACTATTTTTTCTTTCTTTCTTTTGTGTGTGTGTGTGTGTGTGCGCGTTTGTGTGTGTGTGTGTTTGTGTGTGTGTGTGTGACGAAGTTTCGCTCTTGTTGCCCAGATTGGAGTGCAATGGTGCTATCTCAGCTCACTGCAATCCCGGCCTGAGCAGGAGAGCAGGAATCTTCAGCGATCCACTGGCGGATCTGCAGCCATTGTAAGCGCTTAGTCTTCCCATATCTTTTGCGCGCGTGCCTCTCCTTCCAGTACCTATCCCGCAAGGGTCCCCCAGCCTCCCCCTATCGCCAGCAGGTGCTGAGATCGCGCCATTGCACTCCAGCCTGGGGGACCAGAGCGAAACTCTATCTTAAAAAAAAAGGACGAAAATTTTGGAAAAATATGGAAGAAACCAAATGGATTTTTAGCTCAACTAACTCGTAATTATTCAGTGTCTATTTTTTGCAAGAAACCACATATTTCATGTCTACAATCAGGGCCAGAGTCCCAGCTCTCAAGTGTGGGTGTTTCCTAAGCAAATTGAAGAACACAGGCATAAAAGTGCATTGAATTAATAAAATTTTTCTCCCTGTCTCTCGCTCTCTTATTTATTTATTTATTTATTTATTTTTTGAGACGGAGGTTCGCACTGTCACCCAGGCTGGAGTGCAGTGGCGAGATCTCAGGTCATGCCACCGCGCCCGGCCTTTTTTCTCGGCCGGGCGCGGTGGCTCACGCCTTTAATCCCAGCACTTTGGTAGGCCGAGGCGAGCTGATCACGAGGTCAGGAGATCGACACCATCCTGGCTAACACGGTGAAACCCCCTCTCTACTAAAAATAGAAAAAATTAGCCGGGTGTGGTCGCGAGCGCCTGTAGTCCCAGCTACTCCAGAGGCTGAGGCAGGAGAATGGCGTGAACCCGCTAGGCGGAGCTTGCGGTGAGCCGAGATCAGGCCACTGGAATCCAGCCTGGGCGACAGAGGGAGACTCCGTCTCAAAAAAAAAAAGACAGAGTCTGGCTCCGTTGCCCAGGCTGGAGTGCAGTGACGCGATCTCGGCGCATCGCAATCCCTGCCCCGACCCCGGGTTCAAGTCATTGTGCTGTCTCAGCCGCCCGAGTAGCTGGTACTACACGCGCGTGCCACCATGTCTGACTAAATGTGTATTTTTACTAGAGACGGGGTAGACGGGGTTTCACTATGTTGGCCAGGCTGGTCTCCAATTCCTGATCTCCTGATCCGCTCGCCCCGACATCCCAAAGTGCTGGGATGCATGAGCCCCCACACCTGGCCACTATTTTTTCTTTCTTTCTTTTGTGTGTGTGTGTGTGTGCCTGTGACGAAGGGTCGCTCTTGTTGCCCAGGCTGGAGTGCAATGGTGCGATCTCAGCTCACTGCAATCCCCGCCTGAGCAGGAGAACAGGAATCTTCAGCGATCCACGGGCAGATCTGCAGCCATTGTTGGTACCTGTTCTTCCCGCGTCCTTTGTGCCCGCGTCTCTCTTTCCAGTACCTACTGCATGCCCCCCAACGTCCGCCTCCCGCCATTGCCAGCAAGTGCGTTGCGCGGGTACCTTGCTGCGTTAAGGTCGCTCTGTCACTGGCGCCATTATGTGCACACGCAGCCACTCCCTCAGGTTTAAAAGGCGCGTTGCCCGGCCACATAAAGGTCGCTCTGTCACTGGCGCCATTATGTGCACACGCAGCCACTCCCTCAGGTTTCCTAGGCGCGTTGCCTGGCCACATAAAGGTCGCTCTGTCACTGGCGCCATTATGTGCACACGCACTCCCTCAGGTTTAAAAGGCGCATTGGCCGGCAACACAGCTCATTGCTGGCTTAGCCTTTGGCCAAGTTGGTAGCTCCACGAGGACGCTCAGAGCCCAGCTCTGGAGAGCTGAAGCATCCGACCGTTCCCCACTGCTCCCAGGAGCGGTTACCTGGGCACTCTGTGCCCCTTATTCCTGTCCGGGCCCAGGCCGAGGACCTGCCAGTAGGGCTCAATTGCCTGGAGCCCGTTCAGCCCATCCCCAAGTTCACTTTGCTTGTGGGATCTCCCCGTTGCTCCTGCCCCTGGTCTGAGTGGCAGGCCATCTTGCAAGCACCGGGACACTTCGCATCAGTGGTGTCAAGACAATCCTTCCGTGATCCTGCAAGCCCTGTCTTCCTTCCGGGATCAGCAAGCCAGTGCTGTGTGCTCCGAATTCCAGGGCATCCTCCAGCTCAGCCACTGCACTGAGCACAAGGACTCTCTGTGGGGCCCAGGAGCAGGAAGTCACCCCTTTGGGGCCCACAACACCCGGCTGTCCCCAGACTCGTGACCAGGGAAGGCAGTGTTGAGGAGAGCAAGGCAGGGATGCCTGAGCAGGACAAAGACCCCAGAGTCCAAGGATTTGATGATCACGGAAGGGTCCCCAAGGTCACCAGGGATGCACCGAGTGCATTTCGGCCCCTGCGGGACAATGGAGGCCTCTCTCCCTTCGTGCCCAGGCCTGGGCCTCTGCACACAGTCCTCCATGCCCAGAGGACAGAAGCCAGAGACAAGCAGAGGCCCCAGACCTCCTGCACGAGCTCAGGCACAAAACGAAACGCCATCTCGAGCTCCTACAGCTCCACGGGAGGCTTCCCGTGGCTAAAGCGGAGGAGGGGGCCAGCCTCATCCCACTGCCAGCCAACCCTCAGTTCCTCAAAGAAGGTCAGTGAGAACAGACCTCAGGCTGTCTCTTCGGGTCACACTCAGCGTGCACCAAGGCAGACGCTCGCCCCCAGGAAAGGCTCCCCCAGATCCCAGGCCTCTAGGCCCTGTGGACGCAAGTTTCCCCTGCTGCCACGCAGGCGAGGGGAGCCTCTGATGATGCCACCTCCGTTAGAGCTGGGGTTCCGGGTCACTGCTGAAGACCTGGACCGGGAGAAGGAGGCTGCGTTCCGGCGGATCAACAGGGCACTGCAGGTTGAGGCCAAGGCCATCTCGGACTGCAGACCCTCAAGGCCTTCCTACACTTCGTGCTCACCTGCAGCAGGGGCTTCTGGTCTGCCTTCTGTTTCTAAAGCACCCAGTATGGATGCACAGCAGGGAAGACACAACCCCCAAGACGGCCTGGGCCTAGTGGCCCCCCTAGCTTCTGCTGCAGGGACCCCCTCCACAGTTCCTGTGTTTGGGATGCAGCACAGACCACCAGGCCCCCTCCTGTTCGTCTCCTCATTTCCCCTTCCTCCCAACTTTTTCTACTTCTGGGACTCAGCCCAGGTCCTCTGGCTGTTTGCTCTACCCTTCGGCTCCTCATTTCCCCTTCCTCCCACCTTTTTCTACTTCTGGGACTCAGCCCAGGTCCTCTGCCTGATTGCTGCACCCTTCCCAGCTGTAAGCATGGACGGAAGCATTTCTGGAGCCAGTTCCAGCCCGCCACCCACGCCCATGGAAATTGACAGTAGTGAGGCGGACGGAGCTCGGCATTCCGTCAGAAGAAACCC
>NC_044387.1:49325141-49415141 GCF_006542625.1 Nomascus leucogenys
CAAGGTCCAGCTTCTTCACATCCCTACCACACTTAAGATCATCAGCCTTTTAGATTTTGGCCATTTGGAAGAATATAGAATAGGATCTCATTGTGGATTTAATTTCCATTTTCCTGATGACTATGATGTTGATCATCTTTTCATGTACCATTGGCCATTTGTATTCTTCTCCTGGAAGGATCTTCTCAAATCTTAGCCCATTATTTATTGGGTTGTTTGTCTTCTTACTGAATGTAAATGTATTATGAATATATTCTCCCCAGTCTGTAGCTTGCTTTTGTATTTTCTTAATGTCTTTCAGAGAAGTTTTAAGTTTTGATGCCTAATTTATCAACTTGCTTTTATAGTTCATGTTTTACATCTTAATAAATCTTTGCAGTCTTAAAGGTCATGAAGATTTTCTCTCATGTTCTCATGTAAAAAATGTAGTTTTAGCTTTCACATTTAGGTCGACAGTCCATTTCAATTTTTGTGTATTTCATAAGGTACGGGCTGAGGTTATTTTTTTTTCTATACAGTTATCTAGTCACTTCAGAATCTTTTTTTCAAAAGACTATTCCTTACCAATTGAATTACTTTGGTATCTTTGTAGAAAATCAACTGGCCTACTTCTGAACTCTCTGTTCTACTGATCTAATGTTGAAATCAGGTAGTACAAGTCCTCCAAATTTGTCCTCCACCTGCATCCCCCGACCCCAACAATGTTTTGAATATTCAGGGATCTTGCATTTCCATATGAATTTAATACTACTATGTCAATTTCTACCCAAAGAGCACTGCTCTTTTAATTGGTATTGTGTTGAATCTACAGACCAATTTAAAAGACTACAAGTTATTAACAATATTGAGTCTTCTAATCTATAAATGACATCACTTTCTATTTATTCAATTTTTCTCAGCAATATTTTATTGTTTTCATTGCACAGGTTGTGCATACATTTCATTATATTTATTGCTAAGTATTTCAATCTCCAATTATTCATGCTAATATACAGAAAAACAAATAACTTTTGTACAGGACCTCGTGTAAACCTTGACAATGCTCAACTCAAGAAGCTTTTGTGTGGACTCCTTAGGATTTTCTACATAAATGATTATGTTATCTGCAAATAATGACAGTTTTACTTTACCCTTTCCAAACTTGTATGCTTTCTTTCTTTTTTTTTTTTTTTTGGTCTTATGCAGTTGTACAGGTAAGAGCTCCAGCAAAATGCTGAACAAAAGTGGTGAGAGTGGGTATCCTCACCTTGCTCCTGATCCTGGTGGGAAAGCATTCAGTCTCCAGATTAAGTATGATGTTAGCTGTGGAGTTCCCACAGGTCTCCTTCTATTTCTAGTTTGCTAAAGAGTTTTACTATGAATGGATGTAAAATTTTGTCAAATAGTTTTCTAAAGACGTTGAGATTAATGTTTGTTTTAAATAATTTTTTTTTCCTCTTTTATTGTGTTGAGGTAAATTTTAACCTTGCACCCTTGGGACACATCACACTTGGTAATGATGGATTATCGTTTTTATATATTGCTGGATTCAGTTTTGTTAATGTGTGCTTTTATACTGCATCTATACCATCTATAATCATGAGGAATATTGGCTAGTTGTTTTCTTTTTTTGCAATGTCTTTGTCTGGTTTTGCTATCAGGTAATGCTAGCTTCCTAAAATGAACTGGAAAGTCCTTTTACTCTTCTGTTTTCTGAAAGACTATATACAATTGGAATTATTTCTTCCACAAAGGATTGATTCAATTCATTAGTAAAACCACCTGGGCCTGGAGTTTTCTATGTGGGAAGCCTTTTTATTTTAAACTTTTATTCTGAAATAATTATGGATTCCCAGGAAGTTGTAAAGATAGAACAGCAAAGTCCCATATACTCCTCATTCACTTTCCCCCAACTGTCTGCGGATAATGAATTCCCTCAGCTTTTGTTTGCCTAAAAAATTTTAATTTTACTTTTTTTTTTTTAAATACACAGAATTCTAAGTTGACAGGGTTTTTCTTTCAGCATTCAAAGATGCCATTTTGGGCTGGGCACAGTGGCTCAATTTGGGAGGCCGAGGAAGGTGAATCACCTGAGTCCAGGAATTTGAGACCAGCCTGGGCAACATGGAGAAGCCCCATCTCTACTAAAAATACAAAAATTAGCTGGGCGCCATGGCACACACCTGTAGTCCCAGCTACTCAGGAAGCTGAGGCAGGAGAATCACTTGAACCCAGGAGGCAGAGGTTGCAGTGAGCCAAGGTCACGCCACTTCATTCCAGCCTGGGCGACAGAACTAGACTCCATCTCAAAAACAAAAAAAAAAAACAAACAAAGAAACAAAACAGCCATTTTCTTGTCTTCTGACTTGCACAGTTTCTAACTAGAAGTCTGTGATCATTCTCACCTGCCTGTCCTTAAGAGTTTCTTATCACTGTTTTTCAGCAATGCCTTAATGGGCATGGGGATGAGGGTGTTTGTATATTTATACATGCTTATCTTGCTTTAGCTTCCTGATTTTCTTGGATCTATGAGTATGTAATTTCCATCAAATTTGGATGGATTTTGGCTATTATTTCCTCAAAAAACAAAAAAATTTTTTTTTTAAGATGGAGTCTCCCTGTGTCGCCCAGGCTGGAGTGCAGTGGTGCGACCTCAGCTCACTGCAACCTCTGCCTCCTGGGTTCAAGTGATTCTCCTGCCTCAGCCTCCCAAGTAG
Organism: Nomascus leucogenys; assembly: GCF_006542625.1. Taxonomy (NCBI): domain Eukaryota; kingdom Metazoa; phylum Chordata; class Mammalia; order Primates; family Hylobatidae; genus Nomascus; species Nomascus leucogenys. The sequence continues at coordinate 49,327,838 of NC_044387.1, forward strand.
CTGGGACTACAGGCACACACCACCATGCCTGTCTAATTTTTTGTATTTTTAGTAGAGACGGGGTTTCGCCATGTTGCCCAGGCTGGTTTCAAACTCCTGAGCTCAGGTGATCTGCCCACATCGGCCTCCCAAAGTGCTGGGATTACAGGCGTGAGCCACTGAGCCCAGCCTATTTCTTCAAATGTTTTTTTCAGACACACTTCCCACTCTGCCCCCCGACCCACCTTTTTTTCTTGGGCTCCAATTTCAGGTATGTAGGACCACTTAATTTCATCCCACAAGTCAGGGGTTCAGTTCATTTTTCCCCCAGTCTTTTTACCTGTTACTCATTATGGACAGATTCTACTGCTATGTCCTCAAACATACTGATCTTTTCCTCTATTTTTTTTTTTTTTTTTTTTGAGACGGAGTCCTGCTCTGTCGCCCAGGCTGGAGTGCAACGGCACAATCTCAGCTCATGGCAACCTCCGCCTCCTGGGTTCAAGCGATTCTCCTGCCTCAGCCTCCTGAGTAGCTGGGATTACAGGCACACACCACCGTGCCTGGCTAATTTTTTTGTAGTTTTAGTAGAGACGGGGTTTCGCCATGTTGGCCAGGCTGGTCTTGAACTCCTGACCTCAGGTGATGCACCTGCCTCGGCCTCCCAAAGTGCTGGGATTACAGGCGTGAGCCACCGCACCTGGCCTCCTCTATTCTTTTTCATATCTTTCACTTCTCTCTTCATCTGTGCATGCTTCCCTTCACATACTTAAGCAGAGATCATATTTACATCACTGCATGCTAATCCTATCATTTCTATCCGTTCTAGGTCTGCATCTATTGACTGATTTTTCCCATGGTTATAGGTGACATTTTCCTGCTTCTTCATTGTCTAGTAATTTTTTATTACATGCCAGATTATGTATTTTACACTATGGAGTCTTATATTTTGCTGTATTCCTTTAAAAATTATTACTTTGGCAAATAAGTACGCTACTGTATTAGTTACCTATGCTGCATGACAAATTACTTCAAATCTTTAGTGGCTTAAAACAATCCATTTATGATCTCATAGTTTCTGTGGGTCAGAAAGCTTAGCGGAGTGCCTCTGGCTCAAGGTCTAGCACAAGGAGGCAATCAAGTTGTCAGCAGGGCTGCAGTTATCTCGAGGATCGAAGATCTGCTTCCAAGCTCATCTACATGGCTGCTGGCAAGCTTCAGAAGATCTGTTCCCACACTTCCTAATGTGGGCCTCTCTGCAGGGCTGGCTCACAACATGGGAACTGGGATTCCCTGGAGTAGGTGGCTCTAAGTGATAGCAAGAGGAGCATTCAAGGCAGAAGCAAAGCTTTTTCTAACTATTTTAGCAGTGATAACCTTATCCCACCACTTCTTTTGCTTTGCCATAGTCACTGGAAGCAAATCACGAGCTGCAGCCAACACTCAACAAGAGCAAATTACACAAGGAGCAACTACCACCGATTGGGGATCGCTGGGGAACATTTTAGAGGCTGCCTACTATAGCTACTAAAGGATCTCCTTGGTCCTTCTGCATCTTATTTTTAAAGATCTTTTACGGCAGATCTAGAATACTATTTTCTCTGAGGGTATTTAGTTCTATGATACTTTCAGGTGTGGTCCTTTACGAGTCTGTAATGAATGCCATCTATTCAAAGAGGTGTCTCCACAGCAGCTGGTGGGAACTCAAATGATTTCCTGCCCTAGGTGAGCTACCAGAAGTGTTTGCCTGATAGCTCCCTGTTCCTGGAAATTGTTCCTGGAAAATTATTCTTGAGGGGTTGTTCCTGGAAAATTATCCTTGTGGGGTTTCACCCAATGCAGGTACAGGTTGGTATTCAGGCAAAGACTCAAAGGGATGCCTACACAGATTTCTATACTCCTTTCTCTATGCAGCTCCCTCCTCCCAGTATCTGCCCTGCAAATTCGAGCAGTTGCCTTCTCCTTCAATGTTGATTTGAGTCTACTCAGATCCAATTGGTTTTCTCTTCCCTGCTCCACCTGTACCACCACCTGGAAACTGCCTCCAGGAAAAGACTGTGGGCCACAGTAGGACTTATCTCATTTTAAAATTTTTGTTCAGGGATCACAGTTATGTACAATGTCTGAAAATAATTGCTTCTTATATTTTGTCCATCTTTCTATTAATAGTTGTTTGTGATGGCAGAATAATCCAGCCTGTTACTCCCACATAGCTGGGAGTAGAATTCCTACCCAGGGAGTTTTGAAAAACTAACAATCCCAATCTTGGGCCCCAGTCCCCAGAGATTATGGTTTACCAGGATGAGGTCTGGGAATTTTACGTGTTTAAAAACTCTCCACATGATTTTTATATACGATTAGGTTTGAGAAGCACTGTACTAACTAATCATGTACTAAAAAGCTACTGAATGTAGCTCATAAGTATTAGTTTTTTGCAACTTACAAAAATATTTTTCACCTCCTATCTTTACAAAGATTTACAAAGTGATGCCTCTTACATTAAACGTCAACTGATAAACACCACTTATCTTATTTGAAGTTTATTACATTTGGCATCTTTATTTTGCTTTTATCTGTATTTTCAGAATTTTAGATGAAGTTTGATTAATAGGGAGCACACAAAAAAGCATTAAATCAGCTGCACACGGTGGCTCACGCCTGTAATCCCAGCACTTTGGAAGGCTGAAGAGGGCAGATTGCTTGAGGTCAGGAATTTGAGACCAGCTTGGCCAACATGGTTAAACACTGTCTCTACTAAAAATACAAAAATTAGCTGGGTGTGGTGGTGCACACCTGTAATCCTGGCTACTTGGAGGCTGAGGCATGAGAATCACTTGAACCCAGGAGGTGGAGGTTGCAGTGAGCCAAAATCATGCCACTTCATTCCAGCCTGGGCAACAGAGTGAGACTCTGTCTCAAAAAAAAAAAAAAAAAAAAAAAAAAAAAGGTCATTAAATTGGTGGAACAGTATTCCCTTCCCTTCTTTTTAAATTACAACATAATGTCAGGCGTGGTGGCTCATGCCTGTAATCCCAGCACTTTGGGAGGACCAGGCAGGTGGATTGCCTGAGCTCAGGAGCAAGACCAGCCTGGGCAACGTGGCAGAACCCTGTCTTTACCAAAAACACAGAAAATAGCCGGGCATGGTGGTGCACGCCTGTGGTCCCAGCTACTTGGGAGGCTGAGGTGGGAGGACTGATTGGGCCTGGGAGGCAGAGGTTGTGCAGTGAGCCAAGATCATGCAACTACACTCCACTCCAACCTAGGTGACAGAGTGAGACCCTGTTTCGGAAAAAAAAGACATAACATCTTGTATATACATGCAAATGCAAAGCCACAAACTCACAATATAACTGCAGAGGGAGCACACTAGTAAACACAGCACAAATGTCTCAACTCGAAATGAAAATGCTCCCCAACACTATTATTTCAGGGAAGAGGTGCAGCCAGGACTATCCTTTATCACCGGATAATGGCATTTAGGCAATGTTTCCTTTGGCTACTCTCACCTATATGGAAATACTCTACCTCAACTATACTGTCCAAAAGCGGCTGAATAAAATGCACAATGAGCAGCCTCTTGAGCACTACTGAATAGCCCTCTGCCCCGCTTCTCATCTGCATTCCACAATGGCACGGGGGAGCAACTTTTAAAACTTGTTTCTAATGTATCAATAATGACCTGTGCCGGACCTGTTACAAAACAGTCCTCATGAATCACACTTCTGTGAATTCATGCCTTGTGCACTGAATCATAGAAGGGAATACTGTTCCACCAATTTAATGACTTTTTTTTTTTTTTTTTTTTTTTGAGACAGAGTCTCACTCTGTTGCCCAGGCTGGAATGAAGTGGCATGATTTCAGCTCACTGCAACCTCCACCTCCTGAGTTCAAGTGATTCTCATGCCTCAGACTCCAAGTAGCCAGGATTACAGGTGTGCACCACCACACCCAGCTAATTTTTGTATTTTTAGTAGAGACAGGGTTTTAATCATGTTGGCCAGTTCATGCCTTGTGCATGCCTTCCACTCTGAATCGAAGCTGCCCTGTGACTTGCTTGGATTAAAATAGCAGGACAGAAGTGTCACTGTCCAAATGCCAAGCTCAGGTCTTCAGAGGCTTTGCTAACTTCCATTTTCAGTCTCTTAGAGCTGGAGATAACCATGCTGTGAAGGAGCCTGAGAAGACAAATAACATGAAGAAAGCGGCCCAGGAATCCTGCTGAACCCAGGCCCCATCCCACCCTCTCTGTGAATTCAACTGCAGGAATGAGCCCAGGAAAGCCAGTAAAGAATTGCCTAGTCAACTCAGAGAAATGTGAAAACTAATAAAACTGTTCTTTCAAGCCACTAAGTTCTGAAGTGATTTGCTATGCAGTAAAGGCTGAGACATGGCAACCACATATTCTACTCAAGAGACACCTCTGTGTCTTAGTGTGGTGACTAAAGTCACTGAATCCAGACAGCCTAGCTCTGAACCCCCACTCTACCACTTAATTGCATGAACCTCGGCAAGTTACTTAACCTTTCTGGGCCTCAGTTACCACATGTGAAAAATACAGATAAGAATAGTACCTAATACCCAAGAGTTGTAAGGATTAAATGAGTTAACATTATAAAGCATTCAGAACAGTGTAGAACACAGCAAGTGTTCAATTGTTGTTAGCTATCATTATTAGAGTCTATCAGAATAACACAATTTACACTTATATAATTTATCCCTATTAAAGACATTTATAGTATTTTAGGGAACAAATTCTAGATACATCCTTGCTGAGGTAGTCATTTACCCAACTAATACAGGTGTAAATGACGGTGAAGAAAAGGCCTCAACTTTCAGATTCTGAGGCCCTAAGACCCTCCTGTGGTTCCAGGCACTCACCTGCATAGGGGACACAGCTGCTGCAGGAGGGGTTTTCATAGGACTTGGGCTGAGGGGTGTTCGAGGAATTGCAGCTGCAGCAGGGTTTGGTACTACAAAAACAACAAACAAAAAGGGAAATAATGTCACTGTACAGTGGAAGCTTAACTGGTCTCCACTTAAGGATTCGCCTGACTACCCATTGCTCTCAAACCCCCCTGGACACTGTCTTGGCTGACGTCTAGCCTCTGCTGAACACTTGTAGCCGTGTTTTAGCACACAGGTGCTTTTCCTCCCATCCGGTGAATTATTTACATCCGTAGAGTAGTCATGCTTATTTCTAACCCTTGTTATGGCAGTCATTTCGTTTTTGTTATTTAATTATGTTATGTAGTTAAAGTGCTCCATAAAGCAATGAAATTCAAGTAGTAAAACCCAACAGGAGTATTTACATAACTATATCAGGTAAGAAGCCTGGCAGGTAAAGGATGTTCAATAGTTGCATATTAAACAAAAGAATGAGGAACTCCTGCTTGTCTTTCCTCAATTCCTCCTGCAGAATCCATCACTTCACATATATTTTCTGATTTGTATTTAACGCAGGGGTGTGGAATCACTTGTTGGCATATCAGTCTCTCTCTCTCTACAATAAACTGCTGAAAAGTAGTTTATGTTTTTAGAATTTATTAATTTCTAGACAGTTGAGCATAGCACAGATTCTGGTGAAGATGCAAAAATGAGTATTCATTTGATGCTGAATTAAATTAAAAATGGGATACAAACACACAGTGTGGAAAGATGAAGCAGATCACTGTGGACTTTTTTAATACAGCCAATATAAACACGAATATATTTACTTATATTTAGAATTGATATCTTTAGATGTATTCTTACGTACTGAGACAAAATTTACAAAACATAAAGTTAACCGTTTAAAAATGTGTAGTTCAGTGGCATTTAGTGCATTCACAATATTATGCAACCATCACCTCTACCTAGTTACAAAACATTTCATCATTCCAAAAGAAAACCTAGTATCCCAATAGTCACCTCCCATCCACTGTCTCGCCAGTGTCTGGCAATCTGCTTTCTGTCTCTATAGATTGACCTAGTGTGAATATTTAATATAAATGGAATTTTACAATATGTGACCTGTTGTATCTGGCTTCCTTCAATTAACACAATGTTGTAAAGATTCATCCATGTTAAAGTATGTGTTACTACTTCATTCCTTCTTGTGGCTGAATAATATTCCATTGTATGAATATACCACATTTTGTTCATTCATCGAATGCATGGATACTTGGGTTGCTTCCATCTATTAGCTATTGTGAGCACAGCTGCCACGAACATTTATGTACAAGCACAGATGCTTCTTGATTTATGATGGGAGTTACATCCTGATAAAACCATCATAAGCAAGTCAAAAATGCATTTAATACACCTAACCTCCCAAATATCCCAGCTTAACCTTGCCTACCTTAAACAAGATCAAAACATTACATTAGCCTACAGTTAGGCAAAATCATCTAGCATGAAGCCTATTTTATAATAAATGGATATGCTGAATAACTCATTTAAATTACTGAATGCTGTACTGAATGTATCACTGGCACTACTACAAAGTCAAAAAATCAAGTTAAAGCATCGTTAAGTTGGAGACTGTATTTGTCTGATTATCTATTTTCAGTTCTTTTGAATATATAATTAGGAGTAGAATTGCTGGGTCATTTACATCTATTTTATTATAAAATAACATGAGGCTTTTTAAAAACATTAGTATGAAGCAGTTTTGTGCATTAAAGCATGCTTTACTAACATTTTGAATAGGTGTATAATTTTAATTTAATGTAGACATTCCATTATCAATTTGATTTTCAAAGCATATATATATTTTATCCTTTAGAGACAGAGTCTTGCTCTGTTGTCCAGGCTAGAGTACAGTGACTATTAACAGGTGCAGTGATAGCATGTTACCGCATCGGCCTAAGTAGTTGGAACTACAGGCACTTGTCAGCTCAAAGCATATATATTTCAAAGTTCTACTTTCATCTTACCCCATCATATTACCCAGAGGTGGCCACTAACAACAGTTCTGGGTACATCTTTCTTGCACTTTAAATGCAAAAACATTTAGTTATCTAAGTACCTTAAAAAAAAGACCACACACACTATATACGTACACACACACCTAGGTATATATAGATATATACATATATATTTTTATATATAGATATATACATATATATTTTTATATATAGATATATACATATATATATATATGTACTGGCCTGCAACTTACTATAAAGGATTGCAGCACACAGAGCGACTGCTCAGGTGGCACACTTGAATAAAGGATCACAGACATGTTTTAACATCAGTACTTTGAGATCTATGTCATCCTTATTAAAATATGCATAGTATTTTACTGTATTAATTGGTCATAACTGTCTTAATTCTTTCAGTAGGCATTTAAGCAATTTCTAGGTGTTCATTTTTCCAAACAATGCTATACTGAAAACTGTATATGTATACATATGTATACATACATATATACAGTTTTTCATACATAATACCATCTTTATGCATAATACTTGTGCCAGTACTAAGTATAACAACTTCAGAGTCTATGAATATGGCATTTTAAACTGGAAGGTGTTGCCTAACAGTCCTCCAGAAAGTCTACACCAACAGTGTGTAGGAGTATACATGTGACTTTTGCTCTACTTTTAAAGTCAATGAAAACTCATTTGTGTATAATCACAGAATACAGATTCTAGTAGCCTGTTAATAAAATTAAAAGAATTTCTAGATAAAAATTTGAGCTTCAGGACATATTACAATTAACTGTTTGAAAAAACCACATCCCTTTTCCTTTCCCAGAGCTGAGGAAGTTATATGAAAAAAAGTCAGTCATTTGAAAGTGGGAAGAGTAAGCCTTCTAGAGCTTGTATGAAAGAAAGCCCGGCTTGATTCAGAACCTGAAGTGCCGTGTAGGACTACAGTGAGTGGGGGAAGAGTGGTTCAACTGAGGCAAAGAGTAGGCGGGGGTCAGACCATGGAGGCATTTGGGAATCTGAATTTCGTTTCAACTATAATAGGCAACTAAAGGATTTCAAACAAGAAAAGATCTTTTTATCATGAGATGAAACAGGGAGATTAATTTGGAGGTTACTGAAATTAGTGGTTGACAGTGGCTTGAACTAAAGCTTGTGCCGCTAGAGATGGAGAGAAGACAAAGCAAAGATATCCATGATGTAGGCTGTATCAACAGGATTTGCTAGTAACGGACTAGATGTAGTGGTAAGAAAGAACAAGAATTTAAGGAAGATCCCCAGACTTTTGGCTTAAGTAACTGGGTAGAGTGATGCTGCCATTGATGCATGGGGAGAAGGCTGAAGATGGCAGACAAGAGTTTGGTGTTTGGACGTCAGATGTCCAGGCAACACCTGAGGGTCCATGTCAAGTAGGCATCTGGATAGACATGACTGAGGAGTTCAGAGGAAGGGAAGAGCTAAAGTTATACATCTGGAAGTTCTTAGGCATAGAAAACATACTTAAAGTAACAGGAATGTGTGTGATCCACCGAGGGTGAGAAGACACATCTCTGCATGGGATTAAGGCTTCTGTCTGAGACTAACACCTCTGAAGCTGAAGAGATCTCAAACCTTCATTAAATATCACCTTCTGTTAAGTCTAGTGCATTAATACTATATGAAAGTTAATGGGACTAAGAGTAAGACAGTAAAGAATACCAAATCAGACCACAGAATATAAGGTAACTAAACACAACCACATGCAGGAGGCACAATGTAGGAGAAACTAATTACCTTGAGATGCACTGTCAAAGGATTTGATGAGGGTTTTTACTGTAGGAGTTGGCTCTGAGGAAGTCGAGGACCTTCTACTCAGTCCCATTCCCTGCCTTAAGGCTGCCAAATCTCTCTCAACGGCATTCATGTAATTGTATACCCGGCCTCGCTCCTCCTCTTGCCTGAAAATAATATTGAAATCAGAGCATTTTTACATAGGTACTAGAACATACACATTTTCCCCTCCCAGCTGAAAGGCATTAAAAACTATCAGTTTAATGGCTGGGCGCGGTGGCTCACGCCTGTAATCCCAGCACTTTGGGAGACCGAGGCAGGAGGATCACGAGGTCAGGAGATCGAGACCATCTTGGCTAACACGGTGAAACCCCGTCTCTACTAAAAATACAAAAACTTAGCTGGTGCAGTGGCGGGCACCTGTAGTCTCAGCTACTCGGGAGGCTGAGGCAGGAGAATGGCGTGAACCCAAGAGGCAGAGCTTGCAGTGAGCCGAGATAGCACCACTGCAGTCCGGCCTGGGCGAAAGAGCGAGACTCCATCTCAAAAAAAAACACAAAACTATCAGTTTAAAAAAATTGTATTGGCCGGGCACGGTGGCTCATGCTTGTAATCCCAGGACTTTGGGAGGCCGAGGCGGGCGGATCATGAGGTCAGGAGATCGAGACCACGGTGAAACCCCGTCTCTACTAAAAATACAAAAAATTAGCCGGGCGTGCTGGCGGGCGCCTGTAGTCCTAGCTACTCGGAGAGGCTGAGGCAAGAGAATGGCATGAACCCGGGAGGCGGAGCTTGCAGTGAGCCAAGATTGCGCCACTGCACTCCAGCCTGGGCGACAGAGCGAGACTCCGTCTCAAAAAAAAAAAAAATTGTATCAGTTGAGCTTAGTAAATTACCTGGTCTAATGTCTCATTTGCTTGGTAAATAACAGGAAATGATACTGAAATTTTTATATCAGGTTATCCTAAGTAAGTTAAGCAACCATCAAATTCCATTTTCATCTGAGTAAGTGTAAGGTAAGGACATCAGTAATCAATTAGCAGTAAAATAGGAGGTAGACTGGCTCAGAGCTGAGACTCTCCAGGTCCTGTGCTGCTGAGAAGGCCCTTCTCAGGAGTCTGGAGGTCCACCAGTACATGATACTGTATAATATTAATTTATACTGGCTCTAGCTAATACATCATGCTTAGCCCACACTCTTTAAAAAAATAAAAATAAAAACAAGGCAAGTGGTGTAGACTTCAAATAGAATTCTACAAAGAAAAAAAAAAAAGCCTAGACCCATATTAGTAACATGAGTCCCCTAGAAGCTCAGTGTGATGCATCCTGAGTCATCTGAAAAAATCAATTCCATTTCATTTCTGGCCCATTCTAAATTCACTATGCTGCCTAACACAGAATTCTTTCATCTGGAATGAGATTACAATTGCAGAGTTTGTACATGTCATATAACTATCAAGTATGTGAATAAAAATTAAGCCAGTCCTTATGAAAAATCCGTCTTTGGTGGCCATTTGGCCTTCTGACAGTATTTTGCCTCAAGATGTACCACAGGCTCTTAAGGTCATTTAGCTGTCATGATTACAACTTTCTTTTCTTTTTTTTTGAGACGGAGTTTTGCTCTTGTTGCCCAGGCTGGAGTGCAGTGGCACATCTCGGCTCACCACAACCTCTGCCTCCCGGGTTCAAGTGATTCTCCTGCCTCAGCCTCCCGAGTAGCCAGGATTACAGGCATGTGCCACCATGCCCGGCTAATTTTGTATTTTTAGTAGAGACCAGGTTTCTCCACGCTGGTCAGGCTGGTCTCAAACTCCTGACCTCAGGTGATCCGCCCACCTAGGCCTCCCAAAGTGCTGGGACTACAGGCATGAGCCACTGAGCCTGGCTGATTAGAATTTTTAATAAAGAATCTATAACAGTGATTACCAAACTTTTTGGTCTTAGAGCCCCTTTCTACTCCTAAAAATGAGCAAGGACCCCAAAAAGCTTTTGTTTATAAGAGCTGTCTTCCATTACATTAAAACTAAGAATATATAAAAATATTTAACTCATCTAAAAATAAAAATAAATACAGGGCTAATATATTTTTATGAAAAATAACTATGTTTTCCAAAACAAACAAACAAAAATTAGAAGAGTAACAGGGCTTTGCATTTTTAAATCATCTCTTTAATGTCTGGCTTAAGAGTAAACAGCTAAACTCTCATTTCTTCTGTATTCAACCTATTTTGATATGAAAAAAAGCAAGTCTTACATAGATAAGGCAGGTGGAAAAGGGAAGATTTTAATAGCCCTTTTAGATAACTGTAGCTGTTCTTTGATAACTGCACTAAAATGCAACAAGTAGTAACTTAAAAGTTAGCTCCAATGTGGAATCTGAAACCATGTAAGTGAATTTTTCCTATTCTGTCCATTAAAATCCACTGGTCAATCTTGTTTAACATCACAGACTGGCTGTAAGGAAAATATTGGTTCACTGAATTACACAGATTTTCTAAATTCTGTCATTACACATTTTTTTTAAGTCGCAATGATCTCATCAGAAGACACTCTATGGGAAGCTGCCAAACTCACCAATGGTAAATAACAAGTTTTCCAAAATCCTGACATTCACTTCAAAGCCCACATTTTATCACTGGCAACGAATACTGTCACTTGTTTTCCTTTAAGCGATCAGCTGTCTTAATTGTTTTCACAAAATATCCACCAAATAATACCAAAGTCTGAATGATGCAGCTTGTCTGTCATTCTCAAGTAAAAAAATGGCATTCCATGAAAAAAGAAAGCAGCTCAAACTAATCACAGCACTTTCCTCAACGTGACCTCACTCTTCAGTATAGTCTTGAATATAGCAGATAAAGCAGAAGTGCTTTTTCTGTACTTCCCATTTTGTCACACAGAATGCTAAAGAGTGTACTCAAGGACCGGGATTTAGCAAAATTAATAATTTACTGTTTTACCAAGGACATCTTTAAGTGAAACTCGCATTAAAAAAAAAAAAAATGCAAGTATGTGGTGGTGAAGAGTATAATGACTATGAGTGCAATTTATTGCCAAGACCTTGGTTCATCAACAGTTTACACTTGCTTTTCACTAACAGTTTAGAAGTCAACACAGTGAAAAAGGCAAACAATGTGATGGTATTAGGAAGAGAGTCTGACCTCGCAGAGTCCTTAAAGGGCCTTAGGGACACCCAGGAATCTGCAGGCCTCACTCTGAGAACCACTGCCCTACAAGATGCTACCTCTTTCAGAAACCATTTTAAAAACATGTGTCTCAAAGTCTTATGAATTTTTAAGATCCAAAGGAATGAAACTTTAACAGTAGAATTTCATTCACTCAGGATAACTATAGAACAAAGCTTTCTGATACGTTATTTGTTTAATAATATAAAGAAAAAAAGTAATGTAATACATGTTTTATACTAGTAGAGAAACAATAATCTGTCTCATTCCATGTTCTGCTTAAGGAATCCAATGAAAAATGCTTAGCAATACTTTTCTCTGAGCCATTGACTAGAGCAAGGCAATAATAAGACCATTTTTTAAAGATATACTGTTAGTTTTCTAAATTTCTTCCTATGCCCACTTAATAATTACTCAAACTAAGGAGTAATCAAATCTTAGTAATAACCTCAAACACAAAAATACTATTCTCTACTCTTAGATAGAGTCTCATTGTGGAGCTCACATGTCACAACTGTCATTTCATCGAATAATTTTCATCAGTTTCCAATGATGTCTATGTTACATGGGGAAAAAAAAACCTACTGTGGAGATTCATGTGATTATAAGATAAAACAAGCGAAAATTCCTCAAGCAAGTGATAGAGAGAAACTCACTTTGCATTCTTTACTTAGGTCTCCAAAAATACCAGCTAAAGTATACTGATCATTGCCCTGAGCACTTGGCATGCATTATCTTATTTAATCCTTATGACAACACTGTAAAGCAGGTAGTATTGTGTCATTTTAAAGATGAGAAAACTGAGGCTCAGGGAAGTCAAGATTCCTGACCAAGATCACAGCTAGTAAGAGGCAGAGCTATCCCAGCACTTTGGGAGGCCGAGGCGGGCAGATCACGAAGTCAGGAGATTGAGACCACGGTGAAACCGTCTCTACTAAAAATACAAAAAAAAAATTAGCCGGGCGTGGTGGCGGGCGCCTGTAGTCCCAGCTACTCAGAGAGGCTGAGGCAGGAGAATGGCGTGAACCCGGGAGGCAGAGCTTGCAGTGAGCTGAGATTGCGCCACTGCACTCCAGCCTGGGTGACAGAGCGAGACTCTGTCTCAAAAAAAAAAAACAGAAGAGGCAGAGCTGGACACGAGCCAAGAATATCTGTCTCCAGAGTCCACATCTTTAATCACGAGGCTACAATCTAAAGAAAATTAACAGGGCTGGACTGTGGGGCTGGGGGAAAGGAGAATCATGTGAGAGACCATCCTGGCTCCCTCCAGAGTTGTGGATCACTGATACTGACAACTCTGAAAGATCCACATAGACGGTACTAGTTTACATGTGCCATAAAATGAGGCCCAGAAAAGCTGAGTAACTTCCATCAGATCCAAACTCAGTAAGTATCAAACTCCACATTTTTTCCATAGCACCACATCAAAAATTGGGATTTAAATGTTCTCTACTGAAACATAAGTACACAACAGGTTTCTCAAAACTTACTTGCGTGACTTTATTTCCTCCAATTCTTTTGTGAGTTTCTCATTTTTTTCTTGAGCCTCATGTAACCGGCGCTTTAGATCACCAATCTCCTCTTGGGCTTCAGATTTAATGTCATTTGCAATGACTACTGCAGTCTGGAGATCAGCCTGAAACTGCCGCCATTCTGCAGATTCTTCCTATATTAAAAAACTAACTTTTTATTTCCAAAAGAGAGCAATCAATATTTACTTAAAAGCAATAAAATTTGTTTATGATTGGATTGCTATAACACACTAATGCTTCCAAATGATAATTAATTTTTTTAATCCCAGAGAATTGCTATTATCTATTTCTAACAGGCAATGCAACTATTATTAGTGAACTTGTTCTTAATAAGGAAAAGATTTTCCAGCTGATCTGCCTACTGAGGCATCAAGTACTCAGAGTGCTCAACAGATATTAATGATAATAATGTCAAGCTTCCCTTCTTCATGCAAGTTTCAAAGCAAGTCTTATGAAAATAAACATCATCCAGAATTTATGGATCTTTACCTCTGAAAAGCACAAGAAGGTATATAAATGGTATGTGAACCATACAGTGAAAAACCATAAATACCCTGACATCAAAACCTAACAGGAAAAAAAAAAATCAAAAGAAAAGGAAGAGGAAGAGGAAGCCAGAAGAAAAACACTAAACTCAATATAGGCAGGCAAAATTATACAAAGAGGCGGTAAGGAACTACGTGGTCTGTTGCTTCCCACAGTCGTGGAGGATGCGGGTGTGGCCAGGTGGGGAAGTCTCCCTGGGACTCACCTCCATCAGAGCCACAGCTGGGCCATGCCTGAGCCCCACGCCCCCCACACCCTTAAAGCAATTTTCTTACACCATGAAAGCAGCCTGAGCAACTGTGGTATGACCGAAACGACTGAGTAGCTTTCTCTCTACTCCCCACAGCATGGCTGCATTACTGTTGGCAAGATGGATCATAGCCACAAAATGAAGAAAACTTGTATGAAAACAGACTAGTTTGGGGCACCTTATAACCAAAAGCTAATAACCTTTCTTACACTTTTTCTCCAAATCCATCTTTCTAAAATTACTACCCATAAATTTCTACAGGTCGAGTATCACTTATCCAAAAGCATTTCAGATTTAAGATTCTTTGGATTTTGGAATATTTGCACTATACTTAACAGCTAAGCATCCCAAATCTGAAAATCCGAAATCCAAAATGCTCCAATAAGCATTTCCTTTGAGTATCATGCCATCACTCCAAGAGCTGCAAATTTTGGAATATTTTAGATTTCAGAATGTCTGGTTAGGGATACTCAACCTACAGTACATTCTTCTACCCAAAATCTAGCACCAATCCCAATTTGAAATGATAGCATTTGCTTTCTGCCCAAAGCCCAATGGGGCCAGTATTATCACTGTATCCAAAACTTAAGATGAATGATAACATGGTCAATGACTACACCTCAGATTTCAGAAAACTGTTTTCTACCAAGACAGTACACGAAGATTTATCCTACCCGAAGTCTTCTGTGGAGTGTCTTTATTTCTCTTTCCATGTCGTGCTTTTGGTCCTGGAGTTTTTTAACTGTATCTGAAAAGATCACCAAAGTTTAAATATCTGTTCTCACAACAATCTTCAGAGTAATAATACAAAGAAAAGGGGTACTTAAATATGACATTTGAAAAAAGTTATCGTGTCCAAAGACTATAAAAAATTTTAATACAAAACTTTTAACAGAAAAAATGTTAAATCCAAGTAATAACCAATATTACTTTCTTTGGAAAATATCAAGTTAAAAATCACAATTTCTAAATCACTTCCTTTCACATTATCTTAATTTTGAAACAAAAGTAAAACCGTTAGAAATTCACTTTGTTGGTACATAACCAATCAAAACAATATTGACTGTGACTACAATATGAACTTTTAATCATAAGTATTATTAATCTGCAGTATTTATATAAGCATATCTTTCCTTACACACTGGAATACATTCCAGAAAAGAAGTGAATTAGTAAAATCAAAATTAGTAAAAAATATAACGCCCAGGGTAGCTGCTGTTTCAATTAATCCTATAAAAATCTTTTTAAAAAATAAAGAATATATTTTTTTTTTTTTTTTTTTTGAGATGGAGTCTCGCTCTGTTTCCCAGGCTGGAGTGCAGTGGCAGGATCTCCGCCCACTGCAAGCTCCGCCTCCCAGGTACATGCCATTCTCCTGCCTCGGCCTCCCCAGTAGCTGGGACTACAGGTGCCCGCCACCACGCCTGGCTAATTTTTTTTTTTTTTTTTTTTGTATTTTTAGTAGAGACAGGGTTTCACTGTGTTCACCAGGATGGTCTTGATTTTCTGACCTCGTGATCCGCCTGCCTCAGCCTCCCAAAGTGCTGGGATTACAGGCATGAGCCACCGCGCCCAGCCTTAAAGAATATATTTATAAAGTAAATCAAGAATTCCTCGAATTATTTATCCCATAATGTGAATTTTTTTTTTTTTTTTTTTTGAGACTGAGTCTCGCTTTGTCGCCTAGGCTGGAGTGCAGTGGTGCAATCTCGGCTCACTGCAAGCTCCGCCTCCTGGGTTCACGCCATTCTCCTGCCTCAGCCTCTCCGAGTAGCTGGGACTACAGGCGCCCGCCACTACGCCCGGCTAATTTTTTTGTATTTTTTTAGTAGAGACGGGGTTTCACCGTGGTCTCGATCTCCTGACTTCGTGATCTGCCCGCCTCGGCCTCCCAAAGTGCTGGGATTACAAGCGTGAGCCACCGCGCCCGGCCAATGTGAATTTTCTTAGAACAATTTCATTCACTCTAAAAACATTCAATGAGCACCAATAAGATGCAAAGTACCATTCTAGATAGAGTGAGGATACAAGTATGAAAGTGTAGCACAGGCTAGTCTCCCTGGAACCAGAAACGTAAAGGGAAGTCACCTTCTCTTTGGAGGTTCTACTCTAAAATCCATGCATAAGAGATAAATGCCTTAGAAGGGTGCTATGCTGATAGCTGCCACTAAGTAAACCGCTCACGGCTGGTTACCTTGACAGCTCAGGAACCAATCACTTTTTGGTTAAGGGCAAGAAGGAGTACTTACACAACTGGTGGCAAATCCTTTATGCTGATTTACCCACAGCCCCACCCCAGTAGATCCCTGGCTGTTTTGTGTGTTCCAGGTGTGTCTTACACAGCCTTGTACCATGTTGCCGCCAATATTACCACATCTCGACACATCTGTCTCGACCGCTAGACTAAAAACACTTCAAAGGGAAAAGAAGCCATGTGATGACCACACAGACTCAGTAGTTGGAACATGGTATCTTTAAAATGGAATAAATTTATAAATGTGCCAGCTAATGGTAGCAGTAATAAAAAGCAATGCTGAAATCATTACCTAGTGTTTTTTTTTTTTTTTTAATAAGTATCCTATTGACAGAACTTAACGATTTATCATTAGGGACAACATAACTATAGACATTAGCGTTTCTGGGTAAATAACATTCTCTCCCATTCCTTATACTTAGTAGCAGGAACTCAGGCATAGTGAACACCTGCCTGCAATGACACATGTAATCAAAAAATTCTTCTTCTAGCTAACACTTTATTGGCTTTTAATCAGGACCCTAAAGTATGAGTATACTGATGTTTTTTCTTAGATGGCTCATCATCTTCTTTATCCCTGTTCCACTAGAACCTTCTCTTCTAAAATCTTTTTGCCATTATGCTTTACATTTGATGTTGGTATATGTATGTTCTGATATTTTTTTTTTTTTGAGACGGAGTCTCAATCTCTTGCCCAGGCTGGAGTGCAGTGGCGTGATTTCAGCTCACTGCAACCTCTGCCCCCTGGGTTCAAGCGATTCTCCTGCCTCAGCCTCCTGTGGAGATGGGATTACAGGCGCCTGCCACCGCATCCAGCTAATTTTTGTATTTTTAGTACAGACGGGGTTTCACCATCTTGGCCAGGCTGGTCTTGAACTCCTGACCTCATGATCCACCCGCCTCGGCCTCCCAAAGTGATAGGATTACAAGCATAAGCCACCGCACCCGGCCAATGTTCTGGTATTTTTAAATGGCATGAATTCACTTTAACAACAGAGCCTAGAATATTTATAACAATTATATGTGGAATAATAATTATTACAAATAAATAATAATGCTGTATTTTCTAAAGCTCAGAAATAAATGGGATAAAACGTTGGCAGCAGGGGCAATTCTGGTAGCCAGTAGTTAACTTGCTCTCATTCACTGCCCCAAAACTGTGTAACAAAGTCAGGTCCTGTGAAATAAAAAGGTTCAAAATTTACTCTTTAATTCGATAAATGTGTCATACGTACCAACTTTGTACCAGGCTTTTTTCTAAGTGCTTAAGATGTAAAGGAAGGGAAAAAGATATAATCTTTATCCTCTTAGAGACAGAAAGGCTAGTCTTGTGTTGAGACAACAAAGGTAGATGACTTCATAAGCAAAAGATTAAACTTTAAGGCCTGTCTCATATATAAGCTACTTCAGACTCAACCTGCAAACTAACAGTCTAACAGACCATCTAATCTGGTTTGGGTAAAGCAGACACCAAGCTGAGGAGGCGAGTCTAATGCCCTGATCCTTATCTCTGGAGGCAAGGATGGCTCTGGAATCAGCAAGGGAACTTGGTTCCTTGCGACCTTCCGTGTAAGGACACATAGACAAATGCAGGGTTTGGACACAGATGAGGAGTAAGGACAGAAGCTGAAAAATTTCTAACGTTGAAAACACTGGGAGTTACGCCTTTTATTTACGTTGTATCAATTTATATGCAAGAAATATTTCATAATCTAGCATTAGGAGATTACACCTAATGCTAAATGACGAGTTAATGGGTGCAGCACACCAACATGGCACATGGATACATGTAACAAACCTGCACATTGTGCACATGTACCCTAAAACTTAAAGTACAATAAAAAAAAAGTAAAAAAAAGAAATATTTCATAATCAAAACAGGCAGTCAGGTGTGGTGGCACAGACCTGTAATATCTGCCGATCACCTGAGGTCAGGAGTTCGAGACCAGCCTGGCCAACGTGGTGAAAACCTGTTTCTACTAAAAATAAAAAATTAGCTGGGTGTGGTGGCGGGTGCCTGTAATTCCAGCTACGCAGAAGGCTGAAGCAGGAGAATCGCTTGAACCCGGGGGGCAGAGGTTGCAGTGAGCCAAGATGGTAACATTGCACTCCAGCCTGGGCAACAAGAGCGAAACTCCATCCCAAAAAAGCAAACAAACAGCAAAAAACAGGCAAGCAAACAAAAAATGTTAGGAGTGTAATTTCTCTTGAAATTTGCTAAAGATTTTCTTTTTCTTGTCACAAAGGACATGACACATCTACTTATTGTTAAACATAATACACACAAGACAAATAACAGCAAATCTCAGGACAGCTCACTTTTAACATTTGGCATTTTGATTCTCAGGTGACATTTTAAGCTACCTGGTCATCTTAGACTGATCATAAATTCTCAAGTTGCATTCATTCCTTTGCTCTTTTTCTCTTTATTGACCTTTTTTTCATTCATGGCCACAGAATTCACATAATCACTGTTCTTTAAAAGGTGTTTTTCTGTCCCCTGGCACTACATTATTGTCACCACTTATAAATAAATAAATCCTTTTAAATAAAAGGGAAAGTGGCAGCCAGGAGAAATATTCAGATGGAATAAAGTGCACTAAAAGTGTCTGTAGGGATTTGATTTAAACTTTACAATCCTTACAATCATGACTACGTTTTTACTCTGAAATGGAATTTATTTATTTTTCCTGGAAACAAAGGCATTTGTGCTTAAGTTCTTGTTGTGAAGACTAGTTTGCAAAACTACCATCTAGCACGATTTGTGGTCACACAAGAAAGCAGCATTACTCTTCAACTCTCGAACCTCTAACAGCAGTTTCTTTCCTCTTCAGTGTTCCTGCTGTGAGGGACACTGCCATCTACTGTCTTCAACTCAAAAGCAACATTCAAGTCTACCAAGGAAAAGAACTACTACTATGACCTTCCTATTTTTAAATTACAAATTATAACTCAATTTTTATTCTAGAGATCAGGCAAACTGCTGTTCTCAATGTTATTAGACCAACTTTGTTCTGAACAACTCTGGGCACTGCCTTACCCATTTAACAATGGGTTCATAACTTTTGAGTCCCATTATTGATTATGAACCCCATTATTCTCTGACAAAAAATAATCCATTCTTGCTCTGGTTATATCCCCATCAATCATGCTGATATTGCCAGGCAGTTACCATGGACACAGGATCAACCTGTGACTTTCTCTTTTCTGTTTTGAGATAAAGTCTCACTCTGTCGCCCAGGCTTGACTGCACTGGCACAATCTCAGCTCACTGCAGCCTCCACCTTCTGGGTTCAAGCGATCCTCCCACCTCAGCCTCCTAAGTAGCTGGGACTACAGGCACCTGCCACCACACCCGGCTAATTTTTGTATTTTTAGTAGATATGGGGTTTTACCATGTTGGCCAGGCTGGTCTCAAACTCCTGAACTCAAGTGATCTGCCTGCCTTGGCCTCCCAAGGTGCTGGGATTATAGGTGTGAGCCACTGAGCCTGGCGTGGTTCGGTTTTGAACTCCCAAAGTGCTGGAATTACAGGCATGAGCCACCGTGCCCAGCCCTATTTTATTACTAAATGCAAATTATCCCCACATGTTTAAAAGAGTAGGACAAAAAAGAATGAAAAGTTATCACTTACTTTCTAGATCAGAAATAATGAGGTTGTCATGAAGTTTCACAGCACGATGTTGTTCTACTTCATCTTCAAGTTCAAAGATGGTTTCTTTCATGTCACTCCTTTCTGTTTCTTTCTCATCCAGGTCTGATCTTAATTTTTCTAATGTCATATTCAAATCTTCAATTTGTTTCTTAGCTTCTTCTTGGAAGGCTCGGTATTCATCCTCTACCTACGGAAAATTGATGATGCAGATTTAGAAAAGTTAAGAGTTGTTCTAAGGTAAGTTCCAGAATTGAGGTGCACACAGTTTCGAAGGGGAGCTAAGTATGAGGCACTATGGATAAACTAAAGCAACCTGTGTAATAACTGTTAAAAAGCATGAAAAAGCACTCCATGGTAAGATTTTATATAATACACTTAAATATATACTGTTGCTGTAACACTGACTGAAATTATATTGACGTATCATTGAACTTAACCAGATTATTTACAAGGAAACTTTGGAAATTTTCGTTTCTCCAAAGTTTGGACTGAAAGCATGTACGTTTGATTAATGATTAACATGTTGTCCTAACAAAAATGATGTCATATTTGTGATAGTTCCAGTATCAAACTGAAAAAGGGAAAACAATTCTCAAATAGTGTTTTTACGAAAGTATTAGTTCACAGTAGCCTCTCAACATACATGTGCCAAGAAATAATACAAATCTCCTAAACTGTAACTTTAAAAGTGATCGCTAAAAAAACCCTAAAATCTAAATTACTTAAATTTTGGCCAAAGATATATTAAAATTTATTTTAAAATCATTGCACTAAAATAACAAATAAAATGTAAGCTAGAATAACTAGTATAACTAGAATAACTCATGGAAATAAACAGTTCATCAGCAACCACATGAGGTATAGATCCCTGGCCAGAATGCCAGCGGCCCTGGGTAGGAGTTCCAACTGAGTCCTCACTATTATGCTGGATGCATGTAAAACAAGGGGCTGGACTGATAATCGCTAAGGTCCCTGCCAGCAATAAATCACCGGCCTGTGAGAAACAGGAGCCTCTATAAGTCAAAAATATTTTTTAACTCTCAACCGATCTCTGTTTGAAAAACTATTACTATAGCAAGATAAGAGGAAACATGTACTGCTGATGCTACAGACTGGAATACTGACTCTCCACCTATATTACACCAAAACAGATTCCAGATGAGGTAGGGGGAGGTAAAATTTCATGACCCGCTCCATAGGCATACTCAGAACTAGGGACAAATTCTGGTTTTAGCTGTAATACCAGCCACATCCTCTCACAGGCAGGAAAACAGAAACAAAATACAAGTAAGAGAAAGTGACATTATCTTAAGAATACTTTTCACTCTATTCCAATAAAAGGAAACCATTCTCAAGTTTTAAAAATTTCAGTTTTAAAAAAAAGCTAATAACACACCCAACCAAACCAGTGACCCAGGTTCTCAGTAAACACTGTGCATGGCAGCTGCCTAATGCTGTCCGGAACATTTTAACCTATTTAAATACCTTAGCAATGGTATCCTGTAATCGATTGGCATCATTTCGGGTATGAGCCAGATCTTCCTGCAAGCTACTAGCCAAAGTCTCTGCCTTTTCTTTGTCCAGCCTGACACTCTCCAGGAGGTCCTGAATATCAGATTTGTCTCCAGAGTTATGGATAGAATACAGCTCTGCCACTTTCTGCTTTTCATTCTCCAGCTGGGCCTTCAGGCGATTCATCTCTATCTGGTCACTGGCCACTGTGGCTTTGTACTCCTCTAACGTGGCTGCCAAGGCTGCTTTTCCTTTCTGCTCAGACTCAATAATTCGCTCCATATGGTGACTGCGTTCTTTGAGTGCCCCTATCATTTCTTGAGCTTCCTTATTGTCTTGTTCTGCCATTTTCAAAGTATTGCTTAAATGCTGCTGGACACCAAGAAGCTGCTCCCGTTCAAAACGGGCATTCTCAGCGAGGTCCATGTAACGTTGCTCTAATTCCATATAGCGCCCACTTTTTACATCTTCATCTATGACATAAGAAATGTGATGCTCATCTAGAAGAGAGCGGAAGTATTCAATCTGTCGACTAAAGTGTTCCAACTTATCGCTCTGCTGACATAAAGACTCCATCAGAATAACCTTCTCTTCTCCAAGCCTTTCGTTTTCACTATTCAGTTCCTGGGTAATCTGCTGTAAATCAGCTAGCTCTTGCAGGGTTGCCTGGAGTTCCTCACTTGTACTGTGTTGGTTCTCTTCCATCTGGTGTATCCGTTCAGTCAGGCAAGCCACGGACACTTCACTGGCGTTCCCACTGCTCCCCTTCCGGGAGTGCTCTATGCTGGGGATGCCTTCCGACTCTGAGGAGGATGGTGCATCCAGCGCATCATCGCTCGATGTGAGGGGCTGGTAGACCTCACTGCACTCGCTGTCTAAATTGTCCATGGAATTACTATGCTGATGGTCCATTAGTGTATTTTCATCCTGACTCAAGAGATCCTCCACTGAGCCAGGGGCAGAGCCTTCCACTGAAGAAGTCAGAGTTCCTCCTCCATCGCTCTGGTTACCAGCGGTGATTTCTGGGCTCAGGGACTGATAGCCAAACAGTTTTTCAGAATTGTCTAACCTCTGCTCTAGGGAAAAGCCCAATGCATTCAACCTGTCCTTTAACATTCTGTTTTCATTTTTCAGCTGGTTGAGTTCTTCACGGATGGCAGTATTCTGTTCCTGCAACTGCAATAAAGTGGACTCCACATCAGTCAGCTGGTGAACCATAATAGTTTCCTTCTCAGATTTTTCATCACCCTCAGAATGATCCTCATTAATGCCCAGCTGGGCACGCATGTCTCGCAGTTCATTTCTCAAATGTAAAATTTCTACGTCTTTGGTTTTTGCCAGTGTGAGAAGATCCTTCACTTTGGCCTCCAAAGCAGCTCTGTCACTGATCTGATTGTCTGACTTAGACTTGCTCATACGAACATCACATTCTGTAGCAGTTCGACTGCGGGAACGTTTGGCCAATGCCACGTCATTAGCTCCCTGACCTGCAGAAGGTAGTTTTTTGCTCTGGTTTAATCGGGTACGTTCACGTAATCTTTCTCTAGTAGAACTGGATTCTTTATTACCTGTAGAAGTGCTCCGCTTGGTTGAAGAAGCTGTGCCTGTGTGTTTAATACAAAAATGTAAGGCAAAAATGTCAGCAATAAAAGGCTACATAGAATACACAGTTCCTGCCCCAGGTGTAATGAGATGAAATCCAGGATCTACACAATGATTTAGATCTACAATAATCTTGCCTTAGAGTCTGTTACTTTAAAGTTCAATTTCTTCAAAACCAGAAGATCATTCATCTTTTAATTATCAAGGAGAAATAAGTTATACACTTTGTTTTACACGTTTTTACACATTTTTAAAAAAGTAAATTTTATGGAATGTGAATTACATCTCTATAAAGCTGTCATTTAAATGATATACATTAACTTGAATCCAGAAGCAGGGTTGTAACCAGGTGGCCAGAGGCAAGACAGGCGAAGATGACTCCAGGATTAGCCAGTTGGTGGTAAACTAACTGTACACAGATAGTGAAGGGAGATCATAGGTGGGCAAGAAGGGAAAAGCAGTCTCTGGGCAAACAAAAATCTAAGCTACCTACGAGAAACACAAAAATTTTACTCTGACCAAAGTAAATGCAAAAAAGTTTTAACACCACAAAATGCCACATAAATAGTAACAATTATACCAATAGCTAACACATAACTAGCACTTGGTTATACAAATACATTAACACTTCACATACATTAACTTATATAAGCCTCATTAAACACTTGAGGTAGGTGCTATTATCACCTTGTTTTACAGATGAAGAAACTCAGACACAGATGTTAAATAATTTGCCAACATGTCACAGGTAATAAATAGATGAGCCAAAATTGAAACCCAGGCAGTCTGGTTCCAGATTTTGCACCTTAACCAGTATGTTATACTGTCTCTCTAAACGTAAAAAACAACGAAGCACTAATGTTAAATAATGATGATGTGTCAATCAAATCTACGTGAATCACATGATAACTACTAAAATTTTAAACCTGTGAAAATTGACATAATCATTTGTTTAACACAAAAAGAACAGGAAATTTTTTTTGTTTGTTTTCTTTTCCGTTTTTTTTGAGATGGAGTCTCTCTAGACCGTCACCCAGGCTGTAGTGCAGTGGAGCGATTTCGGCTCACTGCAACCTCTGCCTCCCAAGTTCAAGCGATTCTCCTTCCTCGACCTCCCAAGTAGCTGGGATTACAGGTGCTTGCCACCATGCCTGGCTAATTTTTTTGTATTTTTAGTAGAGACAGGGTTTCACCATGTTGGCCAGGCTGGTCTCAAAACTTCTGACCTCAAATGATCTGCCCGCGTCAGTCTTCCAACGTGCTGGGATTACAGGCGTGAGCCACTGCACCTGGCCAGGAATATGTTTAAATACCTGTAAATACTTAAGAAATAATGAATTTTTATGTTAAAAAATAAGATCCACATCTAATCAGTAAGTATTTTTAAAGACCCTGCTGGTTCATTAGGTGGTGGGATCCAGGATGTAGAGGTAAACAGGGAGCAAATGATCTCCACAGATAGAGGGAGATAGCCACTAACAGAACAGGTGTACAGGAGGATGCAGAATTCAGGCTGGCAAGAAGACAGACAAGGAAAGGAAGCAGAAGTGAACATGGCACATAGAAAGGAAAAGTACAGTCACACAGTTAACAGAAGCTGCTTGGGAATGTTCATACAGAGTCCCAAAAGATAAGCAGAATTCAGTGAGTCACACTAAGTCAATAAATGATCCTGAGTAGGAAAGAAATGTAAGGAAAAGTACATTTTATGAAAATTAATCTAGAGGATACTGATATGGTTTGGCTGTGTCTCCACCCAAATCTCATCTTGAACTGTAGTTCCCATAATCCCTATGTGTTTCAGGAGGGACCTGTTGGGAGGTAATTTAATCATGGGAGCAGTTACCCTCGTGCTGTTCTCATGATAGTGAGTTCTCATGATATCCGATGGTAAGGGGCTTCTCCTTTGCTTGGCTCTCATTCTTCTCCTTCCTGCCACTACGTGGAGAAGGACATGTTTGCTACCCCTTCCACCATAATTCTAAGTTTCCAGAGGCCTCCCCATCTCTGTGGACCTGTGAGTAAATTAAACCTCTTTTCTTTATAAATTACTCAGTCTGGGGCAGTTCTTTACAGCAGCATGAGAATGGACTAATACAGATACTAAGTGGAATACATAAAGAAGAAAGCAGAGCAGCAGAGGAGGAATGTGGGCAGGTAGACCAATGAGGTAAAAGAAGTCCTACATTCAGGGGCGGCAGTAAGAACAGAGAAGAGGCAAGAAATCGTGACAGATATCAAAGGCAAAAGTAACCAGACTGGGAGAAACAACTGTATACGGAGGCCAAAAATGGAAAAAGATGGCATAATTCTTTTTTTTTTTTTTTTGAGGCTCTGTCACCCAGGCTAGAGTGCAGCTGTGCCATCACAGCTCACGGCAACTCTACCTCCCAGGCTCAGGTGATCCTACCACCTCAGCCTCCCGAGTAGCTAGGACTACAAGCACACGCCACCATACCCAGCTAATTTTTGCATTTTTTGTAGAGACGGGGTTTCACCACGTTGGGCATGTTGCCCAAGCTGGTCTTGAACTCCTAGGCTCAAGTGATCTGCCCACCTTGGCCTCCCAAAGTGCTGGGATTACAGGTGTGCACCATCGCACCTGGCTGGGGTAACTTTTTTCCCCAACATTAATTCCTTTCCCTAGTTCTGTAAGTGGTACTGCATCCTTATCTAAATCAAAAATCCTTACAAAAAAGAAAATCTGTTCATGTTTGAAAGATAGAAGAAGATAAAAGAAGAAAAATTCCTCTCTGGATTACTGTAATGAGTAGACAGAATAATCTGAGGTAAAGACAAGTGAATTGATACACAGAAATCAAACAGTCTTAGGAAAGTCACTGGAGGAGGTAAAGGTAGAGCAGATGAACTGAAGAATAAGGATGTTGTTATAGGCTGAACTGTGCCCCCCCAAAACACACAAAATTAATATGTTGAAGCCCTAACCCCAAAACCTCAAATAGGAGATAGGATAATGAAGTTAAAGAGGTAATTAAGGTTAAGATGAAGTCATTAGGGTGGGCCCTAATCCAACACGACTGGTGTTCTTGTAAGAGGAGGAGATGAGGACACACACACAGAGGGATGAACCAGTGAAGACACAGAGAAGGCAGCCATCTGTAAGACAAAAAAAGAGATCTCAGGAGAAAGTAAATCTGCTAACACCCTCATCTCAGACTTCTGGCCTCCAGATTTGAGAAAATAAATTTCTGTGGCTTAAGCCATCCAGTCTGTGGTATTTTGTTATGACATCCCCAGCAAAATAAAATAAACGTACAAAGCCATACTGGGGCAGCTAATCCAGAGAGGTGATAACTGAATCCTGAGGTCAGGTAGCATCAGTCAGCAAGAAACTAAGTATACAAACACATGGAATCTCTCCCAGTACAATTCTAAAGGCAGGAAACAGGAAGACATGCAAATGGCAAGAGTATTTAATTTCCTTCCTACCACATAAGCTGCAATGTTAAATGTGGCGATGACCCCAGGCTTGGGAGTAAAAGACCTTGCCTCACCACCAGCCTTGTTGAAACAGATCCCCAATAAATATTTACTGAGCAAATGAATGCATGGCCTTGGCCAAGACACTTAAGCTTTCTCATCTCTAAAATGAGGATACTAGTTCTCATAGGGTTACAGTACGAGGATAAAATGAAATCATGCCTGTAAATCACAAAGTAAGGACTTCAATATTCCTTCTTGTTAATCACACCTATTATCATTAACAGGGGGACCCAATCTGAAATGGAAGGAAGAATCTGCATAAAGTCAAAGTAAAAATGAAGACAGTAGGTAATCCTGGGCTAGGAAAGTCTAATACACACAAGAGGGGCTAAGAGCCTAAATTATGATGACAGAAAAGGATCTGATGTAATTTTTACAATTTGCCTTCATAAGCTTTATTACAAACACTTGATCTTATGTTTACTAGAAGTTTTAAAGTTCTTTTTCTATAAATGTAAGAAGTAAAATATGAGAGCATTACTCCTTGGACTGTAGGATAAATTAATTTATCAACTCCATCAAATCTAAAAACAAATACCTGTTACTGAATGAAGAAAGATGGCAGAATTAGAATGAATGGATCTAGGCACTGATGATCAGAGGCTTCTAACATCATTTAAAGAGGGACAATCAGAAACTCTGTGTTTCCTGATGGGTGGACATACCACCACCTATGAAAGAGTCTTGTATTTTGGTTGTTTTGTTTTCAAAATGGGGGGACAGGGGACCTGAAACTGTCCCATAAGGCTCCAATGCCATTTACAATAAATACAGACAATAAAGTGTGATGGGCAAAAACATCATGGGGATATTGCGATATAAAAATCCACATGCTCAGAAACTCTATAGGTCATATGACCAGCTTCCACAAAAATTAAACTGCAAGAATCAGGATAAACCCATAGATTTTAAAAAAGAAGATTTGAGAGACACATCAGCCAATTATATACATATGGACCTACATGAGCCCTGATCCAAACATAAAAATAGACAGTAAATAAAACAAAAATATTTATAAGACTGTTGGAAATTTAAATACTCATTGAGTAAGTTATGATTTAAGGAACGATTATCAGTTATTTTAAGGACTGACAATGGTATTATGATTATATTTTTAAAAGAATCCTTCTCTGGCCAGGCACGGTGGCTCACGCCTGTAATACCAGCACTTTGGGAGGCCGAGGCAGGCAAATCACGAGGTCAGGAGATCGAGACCATCCTGGCTAATAGGTGAAACTCTGTCTCTACTAAAAATACAAAAAAAAAAAAAAAATGTAGCTGGGCGTGGTGGTGGGCGCCTGTAGTCCTAGCTACTCGGGAGGCTGAGGCAGGAGAATGGCGTCAACCCAGGAGGTGAAACTTGCAGTTAGCCGAGATTGTACCAGTGCACCGCAGTCTGGGTGACACAGCGAGACTCTGTCTCAAAAAAAAAAAAAGAATTCTTCTTCTTGGCCAGGTGTGGTGGCTCATGCCTGTAATCCCAACACTTTGGGAGGCCGAGGCAGGCAGATCACGAGGTCAGGAGTTCAAGACCAGCCTGACCAACGTGGTGAAACCCCATCTCTACTAAAAATACAAAAATTAGCCAGGCGTGGTGGCGCACGCCTGTAATCCCAGCTACTCAGGAGGCTGAGGCAGGAGAATCGCTTAAACGTGGGAGGCGAAGGTTGTGGTGAGCCAAGATTGCACATTGCACTTCAGCCTGCGTGACTAAGACTCCGTCTCAAAAAAAAAAAAAAAAATCCTTCTCTTTCCAAGATAATAAAATATTTTTGGATGAAGTGATATGATGTCCGGAATCTGCTTCAAAATAATAAGAGGGAAGGGTGGGTATCAAGGAGTTACAACTGGCTGTGAGTTGATAAAGGTGATGAGCGTATTGGGCTGAAATATCAATCCATCTACTTTTGTATGTCTAAAATTTCCTATAATTAGATGGAACACTGTAAATACCAATGCATCCTGCCTATTCAAACACAAAAGCAGTTGAAGTCTCAGACTGAATGTCACTGATACCTGTGCTAATCTTGGATTTGTTCTCCACGGTGGTCATCGCAGGGGCAGGTGCTGAAGGTGCTGCAGATGGGCAGGTGCTTTTCTTTCCTTTAACACCATTAGTCACCGTTACCCCTCCGGCCATTCCAGCTAAAAGGTCATCACTGCTCTTGGTCTAGAAGCAACAGAAAATAAAAACAAATTTACTAGATCAAGCAAGATTAGATACTTTGAGACTCAACAAAGCTCATGACTTTTATACTAAGTTCAAGAGCCCTATTACCAAAACTATCTGACAGGTAGTAAGCAGCACACCATACTGCGCTACAGAAACAGAACTTCTTTACAGGTTTATAAACAATCACGTACTTTTTAAAATAATAAAATCGTACATGTAATCAAAGACTATGGAAGCCTGCTATGTGTCCACATACGCCAGATTCAGATGATGGGGGATAGCACATGACACCTTGGGAAAGTCCTATAATGCCACAGGAAGTGTCATCTTGCAATTTCTAGAAAGAAATATCATTGAGAGTCAAATAATCTTCACTGCTCTAAAGTGATTCCATGACGAGGCCAGTATCTGAAAGAATTTATTCTGAAATTTATCTTTTTTACCTTATAATTCTGTAGTAGTCAAATTTTAGTCACAATCGAAAGGAGGTATTTTCTAAAACATGCATAATATATTAATAAAAAACTAGAGACTTTACAGTTTGAGAAAGGGTTCTGCTGTCTAAATGATCGTTATTACTTGAGAAAGACCATCTGCAACATTTATATTTTATACAGGCAATTTAAAAAACATGAGCCTTAAAAAAACATTGTGGATAATAAATTGGCTGTAAATTTATTATTCTAAAAAGTAGTGAAGAAACGTTTTTACTTCTCCTAGAAATGAAGGGAACACAGAGCAGTTAAAGATACGTGGGGGAAAAAAAGAGAAAAACTACTTTTTAACAAAAGAACCCAAAAGTTTTCTCTTTGGCAAGAGTTAGCCCACTGATTTACACTATCTTCTATCTGGAACCACGCCCTCTCTCAGATAATCATACTGAATTCATTTCCATAAGTTAAGATAGTTCATAAATAACTAATCTCTAAAGTCTCTTCCAGTTCTAAACGTCAGTGACTCCATATGAAGCATATTTCTGTTACTCAATTATCAAAGTTCTAATACAGTACCATTAGGTTAAAAAGAGGCAGAAAAAGCTGGGCACAGTGGCTCATGCCTGTAATCTTAGCATTTTGGGAGGCCGAGGTGGATCACTTGAGCCCAGGAATTCAACACCAGCCTGGGCAAAATAGGGAGATTCTGTTTCTATAAAAAATTTAAAAACTAATTACCTGGGCAAAGTGGCACATGCCTGTAGTCCCAGTTATTGGGAAGGTTGAAGTGAGAGGATCGCTTGAGCCCAGGAGGTCAAAGCTGCACTGAGCTGTGATCACGCCACTGTACTCCAGCCTAGGCAACAGAGTGAGACCCTGTCCCCACCCGCCCCCCAAAAAAGAGACAGAAAAAGGGATAAATATTTTCAATGAATTAAACAGAATTCAACTCTGGTAATTAAGGGCTGTTACATTATGAAATCTAGAATATATAAAAAGAGAAGAAAACACTGCATTAATTTCAAGGACTGTTCATATTCTTTTTTTTTTTTTGAGACAAAGTCTCACTCTGTCACTGAGGCTGGAGTGCACTGGCATGATCTCGGCTCACTGCAATCTCCACTTCCCGGGCACAAGTGATTCTCCCACCTCAGCCTTCTGAGTAGCTAGGACTACAGGCATGCGCCACCATGCTCAGTTAATTTTTATATTCTTAGTAGAGATGGGGTATTGCCATGTTGGCCAGGCTGGTCCCGAACTCCTGGCTTCAAGTGATCTGTCCACCTCGGCCTCCCAAACTGCTGGGATTACAAGTGTGAGCTACCATGCCTGGCCTGTTTATATTCTTTAAGACTTGTTTCTGTTCACAGAAACTGGCCATCAACTATGATGCCGAAAAGTCACACAATGAAAGTCATATCACTTTCCTGCCAATTTGTCCCTCCTCTATTAGCCAGTAAATAGCCAGTAAATAAACTCGACACATTCTTATATTTTCAATCTTCTTTTGTATCCTGCTAATAAAAGTAAAATTATCTTTGAACTAATCTTTCTTCCTCCGTAAGTTAAATTCTTCCATTTGATAATAATTACATTGAAAACCACCCTACATTGTCATGTCAAAGTGGACTACTCATCACACTTCTCTGGTTACAATTTGCCTTTGGGTAACGACAAAATTAAATATACATAAGGGCACCAAATCATAAACTTTGCACTTACAATAATTAAGACAGTACAGCACTGGAACAAGAATAAACTAGTGAAACAGAGTCCATAAAGAAACTGAATATTTATAGACACTGGATTTATAACCAAGGCAGCAAGGCGGAAAACAAGAGTTTTCCAGAAAATGGTGCTAGGTCAAGTGTAAACACAAAGGGGGCAAAAATAAATGCTGAGACCTATTTCACACCATATCAAACATAAAGTCCAAGGTTTTCTAACTATGATTTTAAATCTAAAATCATAAAGACTTGATAGATATGACTACATAAAAATTAAAATCTTAAAAATAAAAAATCCTTTTAATTAAAAAATGTTAAAATGTTTTGTACGACCAAAAAATTATCATAAATAGAATTTTAAAACATAAAAAACTGGGAAAGTATATTTGCAATATCTCACAAATAAATGGTTAAGGTCCCTAACACAGAATGCTTTAAAATTGAGGGGAAATGACCAAAAATAAGACAGAAAAGTGAACAAAATGAATGAATCACACAATCAGTTTACACACACACACACACACAGAGAGAGAAAATGATGATCAACCTAACTCATAATGAGAGAAATGCAAATTAAGCAGCACTTGTCACTTAACAGATTGGTAAACATGCTCTTTTGGGAAGAATATGGGGAAACAGGCACTCTCCTTAGTTGCTGATGGGATGCACCTTGACATAAGCCTTACGAAAGGAATCATGCAATATCTAACAAAGCTACACATGTATTTACCTTCTCCCCAGCAACTTCACTTCTAGGAATTTAACCTGAAGATACACCTCCAATAATACAAAAATACATGTGCACATGGCTAATTATTCACTGCAGCATTGTTTTTTATTGCAAAATACTGGTACGCCTTAAATGCCTATATATACACAGGAAAGCATATGCAGTACACTTTAGTGAATACAATGAGGTATTAAACAGCAACAAAAAAATAAGACTGCTACCAATTGGTATGGAGAGAGATTTCTAGAGTATATTAAGTGAAAAGATTAACAGAGTTCAAAAGAATATATTTTGCCACCTTTAGTGTAAAAAAGGAAGTAAAAAATGTGTATTTGCTCATTTATGCAAAAAGAAACATGAGAAGAATAAACAAAAACTAAATTGCCTGTTAACCTCTGGGATGGGTGGGAACCGCGTTAAGAGGGAACAGGGGAGGGGAGGGGCACTTTTCTGAACATATCTTCTCATATAGTTCTGACTCGCGGAGCCATGTTAGTGTTTCATATGCTGAAAATAAACAAGTAAATAAAATTTAAATAAAGATAGGAGAAGCCTAAAATGGAATAGGATAGGAACAAACAGACTAACTGTATTTCAAATGAACAACACAACCCAAGTATTTTTTCAACATGGTAGTATTTTGACCATAAATCCTCAAACTCTCAAGCCAAAGACAAAAGTATGCAAATACTGAACTTCAGACCGGTCGCAGTGGCTCACGCCTGTAATCCCAGCACTTTGGGAGGACGAGGTGGGTAGATCACGAGGTCAGGAGTTCAAGACCAGCCTGGCCAACATGGTGACACCCCGTCTCTACTAAAAACACAAAAATTAGCTGGGCGTGGCAGCATGTGCCTGTAATCCCAGCTACTCAGGAGCCTGAGGCAGGAGAATCGCTTGAACCTGGGAGGCGGAGGTTGCAGTGAGCCGAAATCTTGCCACTGCACTCCAGCCTGGCGACAGAGCTAGACTCTCAAAAAAAAAAAAAAAAAAAAAAAAAAAAAAATTGAACTTCAGTTGATAAATTGTTTTTCACAGTTGTACAGATAATTCTAAAACTATTTTCTGTACATTCTAGGGTGAAGAAAATAAGTAAATATAGGCTGTAGAAGCCAGGTGTTTCAGTGTTGAATAAATGGATTACAATTATAGCATGTGGAAAGGCTGTTATGAAACTTTTAAGTCAATGGAACTGGAAATATCAGTGTGAACTCACACATTTTAATAGATACAGATACAGAAATTGACATAGATACATGTGCATGTGCGTGTGTCCCAAAAGCAATGAACATACCTAACCTCCAGGTCTTGGTTTTTAAGTACTATCTTCCACTAAAAAGAACAAGGCCTCCTTGAAGAAACGGCTGATTCTAGGGCTGGGACTGAAAAGGTACAAAACTTACTGCGCCAGAAATGAAGGAAGTGCTCAAAGAGTAATAGGAACATGTCAAAAGGACACAGGAACCAGCCTGATGGGGCTCCCAGTGGACAAATCAGGGATAATCTAGGCATAAAACTAAATGATCCTAATAATTTATACCCCACTAAGAATCTATGAATTTACAATAATCTAAATGAATATATAAACCAAGGGAAAGTAAAAACTCTTCCTTGATAGCAGAATGCCAACTAACACATGTAGAAGGAATGACGGAATTAGAAAATTACCATGTGGCAAAAATCACAGTACTAACTGATTTGGGAAAGAACTATCCAAAAAAATGCTAAAACCAGGGTGAAAAGTCTGGTGAAAAAAAGGATAGATATATGTACAAAGTTTCAAAGTATCTCTGACAAGCTACTTATTAATTACAAGAGGGAACACAGTAACCTGACAGTGGAGAAACCCAGCCAAAGGAAGTTAACATCCCCCACAATGGAAAA
Source organism: Nomascus leucogenys (assembly GCF_006542625.1). NCBI lineage: Eukaryota > Metazoa > Chordata > Mammalia > Primates > Hylobatidae > Nomascus > Nomascus leucogenys. The sequence continues at coordinate 49,361,492 of NC_044387.1, forward strand.
CATGGAAGCCATCTGTTTCCATACACTTCTGTGGTATTCCTGCCTAAAATGCATAGCCCAAATCTAATCACAAGGAAATATTACCAAGCCCAAATCTAATCACAAGGAAATATTACCAAACCCAAATCTGGAGGGCAGTCTATCAAATAACTGCCTTTTGCTCTTTAGAAATGTCAAGGTGATAAAAGACAGAGTGAGAAACTATTCCAAATTTAAATAGGATGAGGAGCATAACAACTAAATGCAATACATAATCCTGGATTGGATCCTGGGCCAGAAAACAGATTTTTTTTTTTCTCTTTTGCTATATCTGAAATTAGCACAATTGGCAAAATTTAATGAAAGGCTATACATTAGATACTAGCATCCTATCAATGTTATTACTATGGTTATAAAAAAGAATGTCCTTGTCTTTCTGGAAATACACACTGAAATATTCAGCAGTAAAGGAGCATTATGTCTATAGTTCATGCTGAAACAGCCCCCCCACCCCCCAAAAAACTATGTGTGTATACATGGTATATACAGGGAAGTGATAATCATGACAGGTTAACATTATGAGGAATCTTGATAGAGTATACTGGAATTCTTTGTATTAGTCCTTCAGCTTTTCTGTTAAGTCTAAAATTATTTCAAAACAAAAAGATTTTACATGATTATTTGCAGACAGATTGAGGATCTAAATATGAAATTTAGAAAAACACTTTTAGAAAAAAAAATAGGGGCCAGGCATGGTGGCTCACACCTATAATCCCAAGGCTTTGGGAGGGTGAGACAGAAGGATCTCCTGCAATCAGGAGATTGAGACAAGCCTGGGCAACATAGTGAGACCTTGTTTCTACAAAAAGAAAAAGAAAAAAATATAGGCAACTATTTCATCTGACCTAGGGATGGGTTAAGATTTCTTAAACAAAACACATACACACATACACGTACATACATACACACACACACACACACACACACACACACACACGCACTCTCACATACACACACAGACACACATACCCCATAAAGAAAAGATTAATAAATTGGGCTACATTAAAATAAATAACTGCTGCTCATGAAGATACCTTTAAAGGTATCATACCTTTATGAAGGGGAGGGGAGGGGAGGGGAGGGGAGGGGAGAGAGAGAAAGCAAGGCAGAGTGAGGGAATATACATGCAGCATGTATAAATGATAAAGGGCTCACATCTAGAAGAGGTAAAGAACCACAAATCAGTGCAAAAAGACACTGTACCCTCTCACACCCACTAGAATGGATACTATCAAAAAACAAAATAACAACCATTGCAGAGGAACGTGAAAAAATTGGAACCCTTACGTACTGCAAATGGTGTAGCTGCTAGCAGCAAGAAACAATAGGCAGTTCCTTAAAGAATTAAAAATGGACTTACCATATGATGTAGCAATTCCACCTATGGGTATATACCCCCCCTCAAAATTGAAAGCAGGGCCTTGAAGAGATCTTTGTACACCCATATTCATAGCAGCACTATCCACAGTAGCCAAAAGGTGGAAGCAATGCAAGTGTTCACTGAGAGATGAATGGCTAAACAAAATATAGCATATACATACAATGAATACTACTGAGCCTTAAAAATGGAAGGAATTCTGACACATGCTACAACATGGATGAACCTTGAGGACACGATGCTAAGTTAAATAAGCCAGACACAGAACAAGTGGTGTATGATTCCACTTACATAAGGTAGCTAGAGCAGTGAAATTCATAGAGACAGAAAGTAGAATGGTGGTTGTCAGGCGTTGGAGAGAAGAGGGAATGCGGAGTCATTATATAATGGGTACAGAGATTCAGTTTAGCAAGATGACAAGTTCTGGAGATGGATGGTGATGATGGTTGCACAACAATGTAAATGTATTTAACGGAACTGAACTGCACACTTAAAAATTGTTAAGATGGCTGGGCACAGTGGCTCACACCTAAAATCCCACCTTCACAGGACAATTACTTGAGGCCAAGGAGTTAGAGACCAGCCAGGGTAAAAAAGTGAGACCCTGTCTCAAAAAAAAATTTTGTTTTGATTAGCTGGGTATAGTGACACACATTTGTAATCCTAGCTACTCAGGAGGCTGAAGCCCGAAGACCGCTTGAGCCCAGGAGTTCAAGGCTGCAGTGAGCTAGGATCATGCCACTGCACTCCAGCCTGGGCAGGCAACAGAGTGAGACTCCATCTCTTAAAAAAATTAAAAAATTGTAATTAAAAATTAAAAGGCCAAGGTGATGAATGTTATATGTATTTTTCCACAATAAAAAAAAGTTTGAAAAAAAAAAAACAACAGAAAAATGGGCAAGTGACTTGAACAGGCACTTAATAGAAGAGGGTCTAAATGTCCACTGAGCACATAAAAAGAATGTATAAGGCCGGGTGCAGTGGCTCAGGCCTGTAATTCCAGCACTTTGGGAGGCCGAGGTGGGCGGATCACCTGAGGTCGGGAGTTCAAGACCAGCCTGACCAACATGGAGAAACCCCGTCTCTACTAAAAATACAAAAAATTAGCCAGGCATGATGGCACATGCCTGTAATCCCAGCTACTCGGGAGGCTGAGGCAGGAGAATCGCTTGAACCCAGGAGGTGGAGATGGCGCTATTGCACTCCAGCCTGGGCAACAAGAGTGAAACTCCATCTCAAAAAAAAAAAAAAAGACTGTATGAAAAGGTATTCAATCTTACTGGTAACGATGCAAATTAATGCCACTGCTCCATCCCTTTATACATCCGTGAGTGCTTAACATGAAAGGAGTAACAATTTAAGTACAGGAGAGAATGTGAAGTAACCAGGAGTGTAAACTGGTAACCACCTTGAGAAATTGTTTCCTTCTATCTATAAGATTAAAGCTGAACACAGGTATACTCTATGGTCCAGTAATTTCACTCCTCGTTCTAGAACACAAATGGGTGCACATGTGTATTAATACATAAGTATAAGAACGTTCATAACAATAATACTCATAGCCACAGAGAAGAAACTCCAAAAGTCTGCCGATAGTAGAAGAGATGAACAAACTGTGGTATATTCATCCCACGGATTACTAACCAGCAATGAAAAGTGACCACTGCTAGATGCAACAGTACGGATAAGAAACCAGACACACATAAAAAGAACATAGTGTATGAGTACGTTCCTGTAAAGATCAAAAACTGGCAAAAATCATCTCTGGTGCTAGAAGTTAGAATGGTAGTTACTTTGGGGGAGGACAGGAAGGGCAATGATTAAGCAGAGGCACGGTGGAAGCTTCTGAGGGGCAGGTATGTTCTGTTTCTTGAACTAGGTGGTGACTGTAGGGTATGTTTCATTTTGTCATGATTCACTAAGCTCAACACTTATGCTTTGTGGACTTTGCTGTACGTATGTTTTACTTCAACAAAAAAAGTAAAAACAAAACAGAACACAACTCTGCATTTTCCAACTTACCTTTTACCCTAAGCTACTAGCAGGCTCTCTGCTATTTTTCCCTATTTCTTTTAATTTTTGCTACAAAATTCTGTAAAGGCATGTGCATTCCCACACATAAACATCCCCCATCGGTAAGTCTAAAAACATGAAATTGATGAAGGAATAAATGTTCAGCCTACTCTTTATAACTGATGCAAAATGCAAATAATTTGGTACAAGCATTCCGGACACAAATAATGAAATACTACAACCAGGTACATATACTTCTCCAGGTCAAGCCCAAGTTTCACACTCTGCATCTTTCTCTCAAATCTGAAGATTTGTTATCAAATTTTAATTTTCAAGTTTCAGAGGTGGATTGTTCATACTATTAACAAACGTTTACACTGTATGACCACAAATAATCATGGAGAGTTATCAATTATAGATTCTAACTGAAGCTTACTAATTCATGTCTGTAAATTTTTAGAAAAAATTATCATCAGTATAATGGAAAAGTATATTACTTCAAAAGAACTAATCATGAACAACCTGAACAGTAAGTGAAACCTGCAAAGTGCAGGCATGCAGGAAACCCTCTCTACATGGAAAATAATCCTCTCCACTGACTGTGACAAAGGAGAATTAAGCATACAAAGGCTGCAAGCCCAATGACACAGATCCTGACAGAAGTGGGAATAATGTCCTCAAAACTCACTGTGAGCAGCAGTAGTGTTTTGTATTTACAAAAGCTCCAACCAGCAGTGAAATGTTCTGGATCAAAAGAGTCCTTCCCCTTAACCCTCAACTACATCTAGCCTCAAACAATACTTGAAATGAGAGGTGAAGAAATGCATATCGTGTACCCTGTCACTACAAGAAGAGAGTCATGAGAATATTGTGCAGTGACAGACACACAGGTGTGGGTGTCCATAAATGAATGGGTGTGTGCATATGCTGTCTCAATAATTAAGCCAAACACTTCATTCATCTGGTTAATCATCAATGCTCCATGTCAGTTAAAGGAATTCAAATTGTAGGAAGTATCTAGGTGCCAGAGAAGCACAGGAAAAAAAAAAGTTAGAAAAATAACATAACACTGTGGGGTCTCAAAGCCCTTCAATGTTTTCCATTGTTTTTTTTTCACTATTTTCTTCTTGCCTTCTCTGTTTTTACTTTAATCTCCATTTAATGACTTTTTCCTTCCCCTCTCTTAAGCTAAGGCAATTGTTCCACTCCAGGAAAAGTGTTGCCAAATAGCTTTACCTCTGCCCTGACCTTCCTGCTACACACACACACACACACACACTCTCTCTCTCTCTCTCACACACCCTACTTAAACAAGCTTGTCAACGCAGCAGAGCCAAAGCTACGGACAGCTGGCATGTGCTGGCAAGAGTAAGTGTACAGTTTTGCTTTACAGTGGAAAAGTACTCACTGTTCAAGATCAAATTCCCAGCAACTCCAGATCCAAGACTCAGAAGATGTAACATGCCTGCTCAGTGCACATTCCATAGTAAACCTCCAAAGACACTGCCTGCCTCTGACGAAGAGGCCACAGAAGGAAGGCAGCAGTGCACATCTAATGCCAACATTTCAACCTGTTCTTCCAGTCACATAAATAACAGGTCACCTAGTCACACAGGCACTCCACGCCAGAGCCCCAGCAACTGAATAACCAGTTAGGTCAGAAAAAGCCACCTGTCTTACACCAAAGAGGAGCAGCACTGCCACTAACAAAATGATTCAGTGTGTTCACTGAGACAATGGAAGCTGGGCAAGGGTCTATTCCTGGTACCATCCTCCAGGTCACAGAATGATACCTAACAATTCAGCAGGGCCATAGCAAGGAGAAAATCTGTGTGCATCTCCGAGCCAAGGGAATAAGCCTGGGTTCAGTTCCAACAACCTTAGAATAGAAAAACCAGCATTTCCTGTTAGATCTTTCTACACATAAAAGGAAGTTCCTCATCGGCTGTTCCTGAGTTCCTTCTTAAAATAATTAAGCCATGATCTATCAGGGCCCTGCCTGGAATGAACAGATCATGTTTCCAGTTGTGCATGCATACGCACACCCCTAGTCCAGCTACTCGAGAGGCTGAGGCAGGAGGATCCACCGAACCCAGGAGACCAGCCTGGGCAACACAGAGCTCATCTATTTTTTTAAAAAATGGTAATAGTAATAATAATCATAATATCTCTTTTTTAAAAAATGGTAATAATAATCATCATCACCATCATCGTGGACCAGCTGCCAGAAGAAGAACAGCAATTTGTGGTGGTGAAGGTGAGGGAGACAGGCAGATAAAAACACCTGTCTAGGGGTCACAGGACTGCTAGACTTGGCTCACATGACCTTTTAATAAAACCTTCCCAGGCTTGAAACAATATTTACTTACCTCAAACTGTTCACAATGCTTTACTGCTCTCCCAGGGTATCTGACATTCTCCCTGGGTATTTTCATTATTCATGTTTGTGCCTTGCCTCCATCCTTTCCTCCACAAGCTCCCTGAAGGCAGACTGTACCTCCAGCTCACACAATCACAGCATCCTGCACAAGGCAGGTGCTCAATTATTGTTTCATAAACAAGCCTATTGTCTGGTTTCATTCAAAAAGACAGACCAAAAACAGCAATTAGGTCCACCCCACCGTAAGCTCTCTTCAAAGGCCAAGTGTTCCCAGTACCAGAAGAGGGCACACCCATAAAAATGCTCATTTAATATATTAAACATCATATTTAAATTCAGTCCTCCAAAAACCCATCATGTATTCAAACATCACATGAATACCTTCGACAATGATGCTGCTGTTCCAGGTTTTACAAGTTTGCCTCCCGTAGATGCTGAAGAGCTGTTTTCAGGTTTAATTTTTTCTGCTGTTTGCGTTTTACTTATTGCAGACACTTTAGGCACTGAGCCAACACTCCTGTTTGCTTTCTTCATTCTGGGCTGCCTCTTCGTGATGCATTTACAAGCAAATCTGTGGGAAAAAATGGCATTACACTGAGAACATAACTGGAAGGAAGCTCTTTAGAAATTTGTTTTCGAAGAATTTTACCATGTGATAAAACTGTTTGAAAGCTAGATGTCACTACAGAAAAGTTGAAAAATTCTTTTTTTTTTTTTTTTTTTTTTTTTGAGACGGAGTCTTGCTCTGTCGCCCAGGCTGGAGTGCAGTGGTGCTATCTCAGCTCACTGCAAGCTCCACCTCCCGGGTTCACACCATTCTCCTGCCTCAGCCTCCCTAGTAGTTGGGACTACAGGCGCCCGCCACCACGGCCGGCTAATTTTTTGTATTTTTAGTAGAGACGGGGTTTCACCGTGTTAGCCAGGATGGTCTCGATCTCCTGACCTCGTGATCCGCCCGCCACGGCCTCCCAAAGTGCTGGGATTATAGGCGTGAGCCACCATGCCCGGCCCTGATACATCTTATAACATGGGTGAACCTTGAAAACAATACATAGATGACCCGACTTACTATTTTTAAACTTTACAATGTTTCAAATTTACAATGATGTGAAAGCAATAAACCTTTAGAAACCATACTTCAGAGTACCCATACAACCATTCTGTTTTTCACTGTCAGTACTGCACTCAATAAATTACATAAGATATTCAACACTTTATTATAAAATAGGCTTTGTGTTAGATGATTCTGTCTAACTGTAGACTAATTTAAGTGTTCCAACCATGTTTAAGGTAGGTTAGGCTAAGCTACGATGTTCAGTACGTTAGGTATAATAAATATATTTTCAACTCATGACATTGTCAACTTACGAAGGGTTTAAGGATGTAACCCCATGTTAAATAAAGGAGCATCTGTACCAAATAAAAGAAGACCAAGTAAATGTCTTCTTTTGAAAAGTGTCTGTTCATATCCTTTGCCCAATTTTTGATGGGGTTGTTTTCTTTTTTTAAATTTGTTTCAGTTACTTGTAAATTCTGGATATTAGACCTTTGTTAGATGGGTAGATTGCAAAAATTTTCTCCCATTCTGTAGGTTTCCTGTTTGCTCTGATGATAGTCTCTTTTGCTGTGCAGAAGCTCTTTAATTTACTTAGATCCCATTTGTCAATTTTGGTTTTTGTTGCAATTGCTTTTGGTGTTTTCGTCATGAAGTCTTTGCCCGTGTCTATGTCCTGAATGGTATTGCCTAGGTTTTCTCCTAGGATTTTTATGGTTTTGGGTTCTACATTTAAGTCTTTAATCCAGCTTGAGTTAATTTTTTATAAGGTGTAAGGAAGGGGTCCAGTTTCAGTTTTCTGCATACAGCTACCCAGTTTTCCCAGTACCATTTAATGAATAGAAGATCCTTTCCCTATTGCTTATTTTTTTCAGGTTTGTCGAAGATCAGATGGTTGTAGATGTGTGGTGTTATTTCTGAGGTCTCTGTTCTGTTCCATTGGTCTATATATCAACATCACTGTTCTGTTCTATTGGTCTATATATCAACATCACTGATCATCAGAGAAATGCAAATCAAAACCACAATGAGATAACATCTCATGCCATTCAGGATTGCAATGATTAAAAAGTCAAGAAACAGCAGATGCTGGCAAGGCTGTGGAGAAATAGGAATGCTTTTACACTGTTGGTGGAAATGTAAATTACTTCAACCATTGTGGAAGACAGTATGGTGATTCCTCAAGGATCTAGAACCAGAAATACCCCAGCAATCCCATTACTGGGTATATACTCAAAGGAATACAAATCGTTCTACTATAAAGATACATGCACATGGTATGTTTATTGCAGCACTGTTTACAATAGCAAAGACATGGAACCAACCCAAATGCCCATCAATGATAGACTGGATGAAGAAAATGTGGTACATATACACCATGGAATACTATGCAGCCATAAGAAGGAATGAGATCATGTCCTTTGGAGGGACATGGATGAAGCTGGAAGCCATCATCCTCAGCAAACACAGGAACAGAAAACCAAACACTGCATGTTCTTGCTCATAAGTGGAGTTGAAAAATGAGAATACAAGGACACAGAGAAGGGAACAACACACACCAGGGCCTGTTGTGGGGTGGGGAACAAGGGGAGAGAACTTAGAGGACGGATCAATAGGTGCAGCAAACCACCATGGCACTCGTATACCTATGTAACAAACCTGCGTGTTCTGCAAATGTATCCTGTTGTTTTTTTTTTAAATAAAGAACAAAAAAACAGGAATGCCACAAAGGACCATGTATTATATGATTCCATTTACACAAATTATCTAGGAGAAACAAATCCATAGAGATAAAAAGAATATGAGTGATTGCCAGGGGTTGGGGTAGGGAGTATAGAGGCTGGCTACTAATGGATACAGGGTTTCTTTTTGGAGTGATGCAAAGTTCTAACATTAGATTATGGTTGCACAATCCTGTGAATATATTGAAAACCACTAAGTTTTACACTTTAAATAAGTGCATTGTATGACATATAAATTACATATCAATAAAGCTAAAATTAAAAAAAAAACAATAAGTTTTTCCTAAACTTATGATGAAATAAAAACATTGTAAGTCGAACAAGGACTTCTGGAAAATATATCCCAATGCTGTAAAATATGTGACAAAGAGAAAGATTATGGTTTTGCAGAGGTCCAAGAGGAGAAAAGAAACACAGTCAAAGCTTTAAAGATGCTGAGATGCAAACTGTTCAAGGAGGCTGGCAGCTTGAGATCACTTAGACCTCTGGTTCTTAGCCATATCAAACCCAAATACCCACTGTGCACCTTTTTTTTTGAGACAGGGTCTTACTCTGTCACCCATGCTGGAGTGCAGTGGTGCAGTCATGGCTCACTGCAGCCTTGACCTTCCAAGCTCAATGGATCCTCCCATCTCAGCCTCCCAAATAGCTGGGATTACAAGTGTGAACCACCATGTCTCACCCCCGTTCTTTAAAAACTATTGAAAATATACCTTTACTATCCTGAAATAAAATTCAGAAATAACTTATTACATATATATTCCAAAAATATCTACTTAACACAGCAACTATAATATAAAAACAATTTTTAAGAAAATAAATACAAATTTCAATATGTAAATTTTCAGGCAGGACTATATTAGGACTAAAATGGTCAGAAATCCACATCTCTAAGTTGAATCACCGAATTTCACAGCTACAAATACTTTTCATTTGGGTATGTCATTTTGGCAACTCAGATACCACACTATCTGTCATGAATGCTATCAATAATGTGATTAATTCTTCATTTGCCTAAAAAGGTGAATCACTCTTAGTATGATGGTTAATTTATGTGTCAATCTGACTGCATCATGGGGTGCCCAGACATCTGGTCAAATATTACTCTGTGTGTCTCTGTGAGGGTGTTTCTGGATGAAATTAACCTTTTACTCAATGGACTGTCTAAAGCAGATTAACTTCCCTAATGTGGGTCATTGGTTTTCCTTGGGTCTAAAGCCTGCTGGATTTCAGACAGAAACTTACATCAGTGGCTCTCCTGGTTTTCAGGCCTTCAGAACCAGATCAGAATGACACCACCAGCTCTCCTGGATCTCTAGCTGGCCAAGTGCAGATCTTGGGACTTCTCAGCCTCCATAATTGCATGAGCCAATTCCTTTAATAAGGATCTTGTTATATACAAATGCTTCCCCTTTATCCAAGGGGGATATGTTTCAAGGACCCCTATGGATGCCTAAAAATGCAGATATTGCCCAACTCCATATATACTATGTTTTTGCCTATACATACAGATGCTCCTCAACTTATGATGGAATAAAAATATCCTAAGTTGAAAATATCATGAGTCAAAAATGCATTTAATACACTTTACCTATTGAATGTCATAGCTTAGCCTAGCCTATCTTAAACATGCTCAGACCACTTACATTAACCTATAGGTGGACAAAAATCACCTAACACGAAGACTATTTTATAATAAAGTATTGAACAGCTCATGTAATTTATTGAATACTATACATTACATCAAAACTGTGACAGTTTCATGCCATCATAAAGTTGAAAAATCTTAGGTCGAACCACAGTAAACTGGGGACCATGTATACACATACCACCTTTATAAAGTTAAATTGATAAATTAGGCACAGTAGGAGATTAACAACAATAACTAATAATAAAATAAGCAATTATACAATATGCTAGCATCACTACTCCTGCACTGTGGGTCCATTATTAAGTGAAATAAGGGTTACAAGCACTGTGATACCAGACAGTTAATCTGATAACAAAGACTAAGGGACTAATGGGCAGGCAGCACCCAGCATGGATACATCGGACAAAGTGAGGACTCATCTTCCAAGTGTGACAGTGAGATGGCACGAGATTTCATCATGTCATTCAGAACAGTCCACAAATTAAAACTTAGCAACTGTTTGTTTCTGGAATTTTTCCATTCAATATTTTCAGACCGTGGTTGACCATGAGGTACTCAAAGCATGGAAGGCAAAACCATAAAGGACAACTGGTGAATACTTATATTTTCTCCAGAGAAACAGAACCAATAGGATGCACATGATACAATCATATATATTGGTTAAATATAGTTAAATATACTATATATATAAACATATCTCTCTCTTTCCTACGGGAGACACACACATATATATATATATCTCCTATCGGTTCTGTTTCTTGAGAGAACCAAGACTAGTAATACACTTAGTAAAACTAAGAACAAAATGAGATAATTTCCCTTCAAAGTCTAGACTAATTCCATTTTCTGAAATTTCCATTTATACTAAAATTACATTTTAAAAAATCCTTTATGTAAAATGGAATTCAGTTATAGGTTCAGCCTTAAACAGTTTTTTTCTATCTGCATAAATTATTCAGCAAGATATTCTAGGCCAGGCGCAGTGGCTCATGCGTGTAATCCCAGCACTTTGGGAGGCGGAGGTGGATGGATCACCTGAGGTCAGGAGTTCGAGAACAGCCTGGTCAACATGGTGAAACTCCGCCTCTACTAAAAATACAAAAATTAGCCGAGCGTGGTGGCACACCTCTTAATTCCAGCTACTTGGGAGGCTGAGGCAGGACAATCGCTTGAACCTGGGTTGCAGTGAGCTGGGATCACACCACTACACTCTGTCCTGGGTGACAGAGTAAGACTCAGTCTCAGAAAAAAAAAAAAAAAAAAAAAAAAAAAAAGATATTCTAAAGCTGTGTAGATCATAGGAAAAGTTCTATTTTACAGAACTGTCACCGCACTAAGCCTTGAATTCCATGGGCCCTACCTATTAAATAAATGCCTATAGCATCCACCAACCATTGAGACAATCACAGATGCTTCCACAAATTCCTAAAATGACCCTCAGGCTCATAAAAAAACAAATCAGAATTCACCAGAAGATCCTGGGTCCCTACCTGGTTAAGATGGAGGAATCACTGGCTGACACTTCTCCCTAGAGCCCCTCTAGAGTCCCCAGGCAGAGATTACAGAGCAGAGGAGCTAAGGAGCACAGTTCACAGCACTTCCAGTGTCTTGGAGAAGGGGAAGTGGTGGAAATTACCACTATCTCTTCTCCAACTTTGCTCAAGGGTGTCACATCAGCACACATCACTGAGACCTCTAATCCAGGAAAGCCAAGGTTTGGGAGAATAAAAAGTAGCTCTCCTCATAAAAACACTGTGGATCCTGCCTCTGTGTTCTAAGAATAATCTGAAACAACAATAGTCCATGAAGTATGCCCTGTGTATTTGTCAAACAGTGTTTCTTAAAAACACCAAAGCAGATGTACTACTCCCAAAATAACAGGGAAAGGCACTGAAGGCCTTGAGCCTCTCCCAGGCAGGTATCTCTTACAGTTCACTGAATCTTCACACGATCCCAGGTGGGTATGTCTAGATGAAGGAACTAAGGATCAGAGATTGCAAGTAATTCTCTCCAGCTCAATTCATTCTTGAGGAACAACGGTCTGAATTCAAACCCCACTTCACTTCTGCCACTCCATGTGGCCTCCACATAACACAAGTTAGGAACGCCAGATTTTGATCTCAATGAATATTTCACAACATATAAACAAACTGTAACAACACTAAAACTACACAGCTCAACCTGCCCCTTCTAGATTTGTCTACTTGTCCAATATTGTCATCAGTGCTGGTATACTTTTTGTTTTTGAGACGAAGTCTTGCTCTTCTCCCCCAGTCTGGAGTGCGACGGCATGATCTTGGCTCACTGCAACCTCTCCCTCCCGGGTTCAAGCGCTTCTCCTCCCTCAGCCTCCCGAGTAGCTGGGATTACGGGCACCTGCCACCACGTCTGGCTAATTTTTGTATTTTTAGTAGAGATAGGTTTCACCATGTTGGCGAGGCTGGTCTCGAACTCCTGACCGCAGATGATCTGCCCTCGGCCTCCCAAAGTGCTGGGATTACAAGCATGAGCCACCACGCTGGGCCCGTACTGGTATTCTTAATCAAAATTTTTTATTTTGAAGGGACTAACTACCATGTTATTTAACATAAAACCTTTCTTAGAGCAGAATATTTATTGCCAGGTCTAGATCAATATATATTAAATTAGAGCTGTAAAAGTAAAATTCTTAGTTGTAATCACACTAATTGGAAGAAGGGAATGAGGGATGGGCATGAGTTGAAAAACTATGCTCACTACCTGGGTGATGGGATCCGTACCCCAAACCTCAGCATCGTGCAACATAACCATGCAACAAACCTGTGGGTGTACCCCTTGAGTCTAAAATAAATTATTGAAATGTATTAAAATTACTTTTTTAAACAATTATTGAAATTATTTTTAAAATCATAGTAATTTATATATACCTACTTTAAAATTTAAAATATTTGTTGTAATTTAATATTAAAATATTATTTGGGTGAAGACACAAACCACTCTCATTAGAGAAATAAACCCTTCATTTACGAGGCTGCAATCTGGGTGGCCTGAACGCTCACTAGAATGTCCCAGTGCTCCTCAGGACAGGGTTCACAGCTCTGGGAGCCCTGCCCAAAGCTAATGATACATTCACAGCCACACAGGAAGCTCCAGAGTTTCCTTTACTTCTACAAGGAGATCATATAATTAAAACCTCCTGAGGAAAACAAGGGGCTATCTCTTACCTTCCACATAAGGTAGACATAATACTATTTAAAAATCAACTCACAGATTCTTTACTAGAAATGAAAAATATCTTGGAAGCCATTTTACAGGAAACTCTACATGCAACACCAACAAAAAAATATTCTTGTAGTTACAAGAGTCTACTGTGGGAGGATCCTCACTACTAAACAGTTATGAGGCAAGTCATTGTGGGCACAACATTTATTTATCAATAAACATTTATTCCGTGTCCAGGCAAGCCAAGCACCAATTCTCTGGGAACCTAGTCAAGAAGGGCTCAAATATATGGGCATATAAAGACTAGGACAGGCCGGCCATGGTGGCTCATGCCTCTAATCCCAGCACTTTGGGAGGCCAAGGCAGGTGGATCACTTGAGGTCAGAAGTTTGAGACCAGCCTAGCCAACATGATGAAACCATGTCTCTACCAAAAATATAAAAAATTAGCTGGGTGTGGTGGTGCGTGCCTGTAATCCCAGCTAATCAGGAGGCTGAGGCAGGAGAATTGCTTGAACCCAGGAGGCAGAGGTTGCAATGAGCTGATATCGTGCCGCTGCACTCCAGCCTGGGTGACAAAGCAAGACTCCATCTCAAAAAAAAAAAAAAAAAAGGACTAGGACAAAAATACCCACTTTCAAGGAGTTCACAGTCTAGAGGAATAAACAGGACATGTAAATGAACAAAATAGGTCCCCATCCTTTATAAATCTACTTTAAAAAACAAAAAACAGGGCAAGTATATGTACAAGATACAATGGAAGCAGAAAGATCCCCAATTCTGCCTTACTTTGGGCAACAAAGTAGGAGGTACACCTCAAAGGAGTGAGAGTAAACACAGGTTCAACTGAAGAACCCTAAGGACTTGGCTAGAATACAGTAGGGCTAGAATACAGAAATGTCAAAATGAGGACTAGTCGGCAAGGGCCAGAAGACCAGTCAAGCCCTGGACTTCATGTGACACAGGACGGTGAATAAAAGCTGTGCAGTCCTATAACCTGATTTGCAGTTCCCAGAGACCAACCTGGGCTGCTGTACTGAAGGTACAGAATGGGAGGGTCAGGGATGAAGAAAACAGAATGGGCATCTAATTCCCTGTAATGTCTTTGCTCTCCCTTAATCTAAGCTTTATATTCAAAATAAAAGTACCACTCTCACTCCACAACTCCCCCAGTATTTGAAGACCACCATGGAGCTTTCCTAAATTGGCCCTTCTTCCGAGTCAGCACCACACATTCATTCCCCATCCACTCCTCCAGATTTCAGTACCCTGTATCCACTGGCATCAAAGTATAGCAGGCATCAAAGTATAACAATGTATAACCTTGGAAGTGGGCACAGATACAAGCCAGATCTGATCTGGCAAGCACAGAGCTCGGCTAGACTATTATCTCTCTTGATCTAGAAACTGAGTTGCTCCCGTCTTAATCTAAGAAAAAAAAAATCTGCTTTTCTAAGAGCTTCCAGAGGCTCATAATAAGTTCACGGTTATCTAATATTTTCAAGTCTTTTACCACACAAACTGTTGCTAAGCTACTTTTCTCCTTTTGCCCCCTTTTATTTTTTGTTTTGGAGGTGGAGTCTCACTCTGTCGCCAGGCTGGAGTGCAGTGGGGCGATGTCGGCTCACTGCAACCTCTACCTCCCGGGTTCAAGCAATTCTCCTGCCTCAGCCTCCTGAGTAGCTGGGACTACAGGTGCGTGCCACCATGCCCCGTTAATTTTTGTACTTGTAGTAGAGACAGGGTTTCACTATGTTGGCCAGGATAGTCTCGATCTCCTGACCTTGTGATCCCACTGCCTCGGCCTCCCAAAATGCTGAGATTACAGGCATGAGCCACTGTGCCCAGCCTCCCCTAACATTTTATTATGAAATTTTACAAACATGCAGAAATGTTTTCAAAACTGTACAGTAAGCAACATCCCACTTCTTTCCTTTTCTTCTTAATTTTTTTTCTCTATCATAGCACACTACAGCCTGAGCTCCGCCTCAGCCTCCCAAGTTGCTGGGATTATAGGAGCATACCACCATGCCCAGCTTTTCCTCTTCATTGCTGTGTAATCTGTATTCTAAAAAATCTAAACCTTTATCTGTTAAAATTTTTATTTGGTAAATCAGCTCAAGGTTCCAGCATTTGGAATAATTTTAAATTCTGACTTTGACTTGAAACCCGTTAGTCTTCCTTCTAACAAGTGTTGTCTTCAATCTAAGTCACTTGGCCACCTAGTATTCTCATCTACAATAAAAAGGAAGCTGGATTCTAAGGCATCTCTACGACACCTTCTGACTCTTGTAATGTTAGATAATTCACATAATTGATGACGTTACATAGGACAAAGCAATGGTAAGGCTATGTGACACACCAAAAGAATCTCTTTCCGGGTCTCCCACACAGTGAGTAGAGAACTGAACTTAAAGGTCAAGAGACCTGGGTTCAAGCTCCAGTTTTGCCATCCAAGTTGTATGACTCTGGACAAATCACTTAATCACTTTATATATCTGCAAATCTGTTTCTTCTCCTATAAAAAAGAACTGATAAAACCTAGTTTATAGAGTTCTTGTGTAAACCAACAAGAACATAACTCCTGATATCCCAGTTCCAGAAGTTATTTCATCACAGATCAAAGGTCAAAGGAAAAATGGTATAACAATCCAAGGTCAGGGACGGCAACTTATTTCAGTGGTTCAGAAACCCCACCCTCACCAACCATCCACCCATGAAAAACACACCAATCAAGTTTCAGAAATATGCCAAAAGGACATTATAAATTTATCTTACTGTCATACTGCATCCAGAAGGATCCGCACTGATTAGAGGACAACACAAATTGTCCTGGAAGCCACAAGGGAGCTCCAAGGCCATTCCTTGGCTGAGAAGCACCTTCAGCCCTGGCACAGGGTGGGACAGGAATCCTTCTTGGCAACTACGGGGCAGTCCCCAATCTCTCCATTCTGTAGTCACACCAGGATCTTGATTGCTGTCACTACTTTCTTCTTTCAATTCCTCCTATTCACCTCCATTAGAATCTTTTCCCCTCAATGTTTCCAAAATGTACTGCTATTTAAAACCATTTAAATTTCCTATTTAATTAATAATTCTCTGTGCTTATTCAAAAATAACAACAAAAAGAAAACACTACTATCCAGGAGACTGCCCAACCATGTATGATCAAATCTGTATCCTTCTGTATCCTTGGGTAAGTTAACCTCTCTGAAATCTGTTTCTTCATTGTAAAAGGGGGCTGGTAATACTATGTACCTTCCTTACAAGGATGTTGAGAGGATTCAATTAAATAATGAAACTAAAGTGGTTAGCAGGTTGGCAGCCCACAGTAAAGACCAGATAACATGAGCTATCATAATGTACAGAAGAATATACTACATGCCCCATGTATGACTATTGCCTTATTAAAATAAAAGCAGCAATTCAAAAGACTCTTTGTAAAAGAAACCCTTTATAAGGAATGACTAAAGATTGTTTTTACCTACTACTTATATTAGATTATATACCATGGCCCACAGATGTCAACAAACAACATTAGCTTCTGGGGTTTCCCTACTGAAAATTACATATTATGAAAATATATAGTATGGAGTCCACTGGAACAATAATCAAGAGACCTGGATTGCAGTCCCAGGTCTGGCACCATCTATGTGACCCTGTGCAAGTCACCCACACTCTGTGAGCCTTGTTTATAAAGGAGAGTGGATTAGTAGCTTTCAGAAGTTCAAAAATTTCATTTCATAATCTGTACTTTCAGAACATGGAATCAAACAATTTAAGAGGAACTGCTTATTAATTATGACTTTTTATGCCTATCAATACCCACTGAAAATCCAAAAAGGGTTTTTAACCTAAGCAATCTATTTATCTCTATTATTTCACAAACTTCATTTTCAAAATGTAGAGATCATATTAAAATTGTAAATTAAGAACAGACTTAAAACACTGAGGAGAAAGAATCACACAGTCAAGGGAAACTGTAACTCAGGGAAAGGGCCACTTCAGAGTCAGAAAGTGAATGTTGCTAAATGAAGCAAAATCAACAATCGATTTGATAAAACATGTGTCTTACCAAAAGCCAATCAAAACTTTCAAAAGAAACCCAGTAAGAAGTGTTTAAATCAAATAAATCATAATGTAATGGATTGATCCTATATTCTTCAACATATACATAACCTTTCTTATGGTGAATTATGACACACATTCAGAAAGGTGCATTTCATGTACACATTTTAAAGACTTGGAGTGAGACTCCACTGAAAAAGTCAAGGACTACTAAGAGGGAAAGTCTGAGCCTTGTCATGTCAAAAAACTGCACATGTGCAAGTCGGCATATATTCAAGGTGCATGAAACAGGACGGAAAGAGAAGCAGGGCAAGATGGCTTCAGATATGTGATTCTCTGCTCAGTCTGAATCCAGACAGAAGTCCAGTACTGCTCAAAAAACTTCAATGCTTACTGACTGAGGAGGCACAACTTTTAAATGTTTGTTTTTATAAGACAGTACTTTCTTAATGTTTAAAGACAGATTTTATACTATGCCTAAAATTGTAACATGTAGTACATTTAACAGGGTAGTTTCCTATTTCCAGGAATCAACAATATCGATTATGACTTATGAGGAAAGATGGCATCCAGATCTACCTCCCCTGTTTCTACCTCTAACTCCAAGACGAAAGAAACTGTTCTCTATGTCCTCTCCCCACTCCAGGTAGGCACTCCCCCTTAAACACCCTCATGGCCACGGAAGGAAAATGCAGCTCCTTTCTGCTTTAACCCAGTTCTTCTCACAATTCCCTCCTTTCTGCCTGTCCAACCAGTTAAGGAAGTCTCAAGGTGAATCCACAGAAGAAAGACTGCTCAGTCATGCCTGAGTGGCCACTTTAATCAAGATAAGGAGGTGATGGTGAGCAGGGCCAATGAAGCCCCAGTGGAGGGATGGAGGCCAAGTCATGCTGCAGTGGAGTGGAATAAAAAGCTGAGTAGGAAAGAAAAGGATAAAGAACTTCTCAAAAATGTGTGAAGGGGAGAGAGCCAGAGGGTAAATGAGGAGGCAGAGACACTTTGCTGATGTTGCCATTGTCGTTTAACTATGAAAGTAAGCTGGCTGGAAAGCACCAGCCAGCCAATGTGGAAAGCCCACACTGCACAAATACTAGGGCACTGATTCTCATAATAACCCCACGTGGACGGAAAGGAAAAACAAACTTCGGTTAGAGAGGAAAGCAAGCACAACTACATATAGGATGCTAGACCAACCACAACTACATATAGGGTGCTAAAAAAAAAAAAAGGAGGTAGTTATCAGTAATACCAATTCAAACGGCCACTAAACAGCACAACTGTATTCCCACTTGTTTTGGCCAAAGAAAAGCTCACTCACACTAACTTATAATTTCTATTATGCTTTTTTTGTTTTTTGAGACGGAGTCTCGCTCTGTCACCCAGGCTGGAGTGCAGTGGCGCGATCTCGGCTCACTGCAAGCTCCGCCTCCCGGGTTCACGCCATTCTCCTGCCTCAGCCTCTCCGAGTAGCTGGGACCACAGGCGCCCGCCACCAGGCCCGGCTAATTTTTTGTATTTTTAGTAGAGACGGGATTTCACCGTGGTCTCGATCTCCTGACCTCGTGATCCGCCCGCCTCAGCCTCCCAAAGTGCTGGGATCACAAGCGTGAGCCACCGCGCCCGGCCCGATTTCTATTATTCTATGAGACTTAACACAAGAAAATAATTAGAAACGATTAGAAGCTTCCTGGATTTTTTTAAACTTAGAACCATGTAAGTCTTCTTCTTTCTTTTTGAAAAATAATGAAATAAAAATCCTAATCTTATGCCAAGACCTCTTCAGATCCATTTCTGGAGATCTTCTCTCATTTTAACGCAAGCTGCTGGAAAGGACGTTAAACTACTGACAACACTTAACATTCCAGACAAGTGACAAGCCTGGAAAAGGACAGCCTAAAAGAATGTCTGGCAACAGTACATAAGTGATTTTTCCAGATTTAGTCCAAAACACATTGGTTCCCAAAGTTCAAACTGCCAGAATGCAAGAAATTTTGCGTCTCCTCTGGCCACTACCTCCTTAGCCAAAGTTTCTGAATATTTACAAGAAGAAAACGTTTATCCAGGATCCTTTCAAACCACAGCTTTATGCTCAGACTCCTGGCAGGCAGTTTAAACTTGCACAATTTGGTATCGATAAAATTAACTGTTGGCCATAGTTTTAACTCAAAACATCAATCTATTTGTACATTTATAACAACCTCTGATGTGAAATACGAAATGAAACATTTCATTTTGCACTTCATTAATGGTTCAAGTATAACAACATAAAAAATCCTTTCTAAAAACCTTATAATTGGCTGGGAGCAGTGGCTCACGCCTGTAATCCCAGCACTTTGGGAGGCCAAGGTGGGCGGATCACAAGGTCAGGAGTTCAAGACCAGCCTCATCAACATGGTGAAAACCCGTCTCTACTAAAAATACAAAAATTAGCCGAGTGTGGTGGCAGACACCTGTAATTCCAGCTACTGAGGAAGCTAAGGCAGGAGAATCGCTTGAACCCAGGAGGCAGAAGTTGCAGTGAGCCAAGATCACGCCATTGTACTCCAGCCTGGGTGACAGAGCAAGGCTATATCCCAAAAAAAAAAAAAAAAAAAAAAAAAAAGCTTAAAATTTTGGATTTGAGAAGTCTTTCTAAACTAAGTTAAAATAGAATTCAAATTCAGTGTAGTAAAAACTAAGAACTAAGTCTTTTTTTCAACAAGCATTTCACTGGTTAGGTTAAAAAGAAATTAATAAAAAATGCTGTTATTTTACCCTGTGTCTAGTGAGTATAAAGCAGTGGTACTTAATGAGGGGTAGGGGATAATTTTGTACCCTAGGGGATATTTGGCACTGTCTGTACACATTTTTGGTTGTCACAACTGGGTGGGAGGCAAGGTGCTACAGACAGTGTGTTAAGAGGCCAGGAATCCTGCTGAACTCCCTACAACACACTGGACAGCCCCCCACGACAAAGAATTATACAGCCTAAAATATCAATACAGCCAAGGTTGGGAAACCTTGGTATAAGGGGACTGGTTAAACTTAGAAGGAAGGGTTTGTCTTTCTGTAAACCATCCCATAAATAAGGTCTCGTGTGCACAGACAATCTGCTAAGAAAGCCACAGTTCTGGCAGCTGGTAGAGCTGAAAGAGAAGGGAAAATATGCACTGGGCCCTTGGATTTCCACCCATATTCCCCAGGAAAGGATATGGTTCCAGGAAGGGCTCTCTCTGATCTCCCGGAATGAAATCTGAGAATGAAACACAGGGCCTCATTGCTTACCTGTACCTCCTTTTCGTAGTCTCCAGCTGGCCTGGCACAGACTGATAACCCCAAATGGATGGTCAAAATCCACTGTTCTCCAGTCCCTCTGAAACCTCACCGGCAAGAAGGAAAGAAACTAAACCCCGAGGGCCCATTATATTCCAGCGCGGTCCTAGGGATTCCACACTCACTGAGTTCCTTTTCATCATAAGAAGTGGGTATTATAATATCAGATCCACTGTAAAAGGTGATCCCAAAGCAAATGGTAGAGCAGGAGTCTGAACAGGGGCACCTCCAAAAGCCACACCCATCCCACCACAGCTCCCAGGGGTTTCTTTCTAATCTCAAGGGTGGCCTATACCCTGGGACTATAGAGGGCCTTGGTGTGCTAAATCTTCAGAGACATTTTTAAACAGTCAAGACGCCTCTTGGCGACTGGAGGAAGTTCCTGACCTCACGGCATTCCCTCCTTCCCATCCCCACTACCACGCCAATCCTATGCCAGCCTGTCTGTGTCAGGGAAGAAGTCCAGCTGGACAACTCTGGCAGCCTCCTGTCGCCCTCCCCTGCCAGCAATCCTTCTGTGCCACAGCTGTTTGTCCACACTCTAAAGCACACATCCCACCAGGCCACTCTCCTGTAAAATAATGCCTCACTGTCCCAGGCCAAACACCCCAGCGCCGATACCTGCTTCTTCAAATCCAGGCTCCAACCCATCCCTCCATCTCATTTCCATTTTACTTGCACATATAGCCACACACTTTCACATACCCACACTTTGGCTCCTACTGTTCCTACCCCTGAAAACCCCTTACCACTTTCTTCCCTGAGAAATAACTGCTCATGCGTCACTTCAGGACTCAGCTCCACTGCCATGTCCTTAGTGATACCTTCCCTTGTCTCTAGTTGGTTGGCCCCCCATCCCTCTTACCTTTCTGGCCACAGCACTCACCTAAGTGTCTTTTATCCAGACAACATTTAGGGTATACTTAGACCAAAAAAGTCATCACTATTTATCTGAAACTCACATTTACTTATTTTTAATTTTCATTTTTTTGGAGACAGAGTCTAGCTCTGTAGCCCAGGCTGGAGTGCAATGGCGCAATCTCAGCTCACTGTAACCTCTGCCTGCAGGGTTCAAGTGATTCTTCTGCCTCAGCCTCTTACTTGAAAAACAGACAAAAGCAAAGCTATGATGTGAATAGCCTGAATTACTGCAAAAAGTACGTGAATGTTAGAAGTAAATCCTAACTCTTACTAGATAGGTCAGTTAATCAGTGACACAGTTCACGGCCTGTTATTAAGATATCCTATAACTGAGTCTAGAACTTTACTCACTTCTTAGTGGTAGGACAAAGATATAAGACAGAAAAAGAGGAAAGCAGTAAAAAGTACTTCCTTTCAAATTCAAAATGTCACGGTCCATACTTCCTTGTTAAAATGCCGAAACACACCATATGACTCAATTATTAATACACTAATTTTGCTGTTACCAACCTAGGATAAGCTTCACCTATGTCTTTATCTCAGGAGCAACATATTGCAAGTTCAAGCAATAAAGTGTAATTACATGCGAGAATGTCAATATAACATAACCAATCAGGTACTAAAAAAACAGAACATGTAAAATAACTATGATGTTTCTTCCCAATATTTCATTCTCATTTTTAAAAAGTAAACTTTCAGAACAATATTGTATGACATAAGCAAACTTAGACTTTCAGTAAAAGGTTACTACTAACAGCAAGTGTCAAGAATAGACTACCATGCAGATTTTGCTGCAGCTTACCCCCACTTTATCAGATGGAAGTCTTAAATCTAAGCCTTCGAAACTATATTCTAGTTACAAACATCACCAAAAAATCACCAAAGCCCTACACACATATACATGCCTCTGAGAATGTTGCCTGTCAAATCTGATTTACTGAATAAATGAGTAACTTGATTATTTTAGCTTAAATAAACAATCCCTTCTAAGGACTTCAAAACACAAAATCAAGATTTTCTTTTTAAAAAAGAACAGCGCGCCAGGTGCGGTAGCTCACGCCTGTAATCCCCGAACTTTGGGAGCTGAGGCAGGCAGATCACAACGTCAGGAGTTCAAGATTAGCCTGGCCAACATAGTGAAACCCCATCTTTACTAAAAATACAAAAATCAGCCGGGCGTGGTGGCAGGTGCCTGCAATCCCAGCTACTTGAGAGGCTGAAGCAGGAGAATCGCTTGAACCCAGGAAGCGGAGGTCGCAGTAAGCTGAGACCGTGACACTGCACTTCAGCCTGGGTGACAGAGCAAGACTCCGTCTCAAAAAAACAAAACAAAACAAAACAAAAGACAGCGGTACTGTTTTAGGTCATAACACTTAACATAGACCATGTGATACACAGAAGGCAGCTCTTTGAATAGGAGCAGCCTGGTACATTTGCTGGCTTGTATTCATGAATTTACATACCAAGTGGAAAGAACTCAGACTGTGGTTGGGTAGAATTTGGATTCAAATGCTAACAACTCCACCACTTATTAGTTATCTGGCTCTGGGCATATTACTCATCTCTAAATTTCAGTCTTTCATCTTTAAGTAGAAACAGCTAACACATAGGATGCTATAAGAACCACATCAAACGATGTGTGGAAACTAACAAGGAAAATGCTCAGCCCACAGAATTACAATAAGCATCCATCTCCTTTCCTTCCCACTACAACCAGGACAAATTTCCCTTTATCCTAAACTTACTTTCTTCTATCTCGTCATAGTACTAGTAGACATATAGCTCTCCCTTTCCACTACAATCCCCAGGGCTGCTTCCACTCCAACTTAAGCAGAGAAACTTCAGAGGTTCTTCTAGACAACTGCAAACTTCATCACTCCAATCTAAGTGTGTGCCACCCTCTTCCAATCCTAACCACCACAGCTTTGATCACTCTAGAGTTTAATTCAACACAGCTTTCTTTTACCTTCCTCCATCTTCCTCATTCAATCAACTACAAACTTACACTTACTTTTCCTTCGATTGTCCCTGGTGACTATGTGTCTCTCCCTTTCTCTTCTCATCCACTCCCTCTACTCTGCATGAGTCACTCCACTGGCCTTTTATCAGGCTTTCTTGACTGACACAGATCTCTCTGATCCTTTCTGTATTCTTTCAAATTGTCCTCCTTCTTTCTGAACTGTTGCTTTTTAAAGATGGGATAATGGTATTGTGGTGGTGTTTTTTTAAAAAGATTCTCAGCTGGGTGTTGTGGTTCACACATGTAATCCCAGCACTTTCAGAGGCCAAGGTGGGCAGATCACGAGGTCAGGAGATCGAGACCATCCTGGCTAACACGGTGAAACCCCGTCTCTACTAAAAATACAAAAAAATTAGCCAGATGTGGTAGTGGGTGCCTGTAGTCCCAGTTACTCAGGAGGCTGAAGCAGGAGAATGGCATGAACCCGGGAGGCGGAGCTTGCAGTGAGCCGAGATCGCGCCCCTGCACTCCAGCCTGGGTGACAGAGCAAGACTCTTGTCTCAAAAAAAAATAAAATAAAAGATTCTCTATTAATTAAATTACAAAATAATGGAATATCTCTGGAAAATTCTGAACTACTCGGGAACTCACATACTTCTATGAACTAAAGAAGAAACCAAAAGGGAAATTAGAATGTGTTTTGAACTTAAAATGAAAACATATCAAAATTTGTGGGCTACACTTCAAGCAGTAAAGGGAAATTTATAACACTAAACACCTATGTTAGAAAAGAAGAAATGACTCAAATCAGCTCCTACTTTAAGAAACAAGAAAAATAAGAGCAACGAAACACAAAGTATGGAGAAGAAAGACAAGAATAAACATCTAAGCAAAAATCAATGAAATAGAAAACGTAAAACAGAGATCAATGAAACAAAAAATGGGTTGAGAAGATCAAGAAAACTGATAAACCTCTAGCCACACTCATAAAAAAGAGAGGACACAAATTACCAGCATTAAGAATGGAAAAGGTGACAACAACAGTACAGATTCTACAGCTATCAGAGGATAATAAGAGACTATTAGGAACCACTTTATGCCAGTAAATTCAAGAACTTGGATAAAACAAATGAATTTCTTGAAAGACAAACTATCGAAGCTCACTCAAACAGTGATAAATAACTTGAATAGCTCTATGTTGAAGAAATTGGATTTGTAGTTAAAAACTTTCCTACAAAGAAAATCCCAGACATAGATGGATTCGCTCAGGAATTCCACTAAAGAAGAAATAAAACAAATTCTTTACAAACTCTTCCAGAAAACCGAGAAGAATATTTCCCAACTCATTCTATGAAGCCAGCGTTACTTTGATACCAAAATCTGACAAAGACATTACAAAAAAAGAAAACTACGGCCCATATCTCTCGTGAAAATAAATGTAAAAATTACAAACAAAATTTTAGCAAATTGAGTCTAACAATCTAGAAAAAAAGGATAATACGTCATAACCAAGTAGGGTTTATCCCACAAATGCAAGGTTGGTGTAACATTCAAAAATCAGCCAGGCAGGCTGGGCGTGGTGGCTCACGCCTGTAATCCCAGCACTTTGGGAGGCCAAGGTGGACGGATCACCAGGTCAGGAGATCGAGACCATCCTGGCTAACACGGTGAAACCCCATATCTACTAAAAATACAAAAAATTAGCTGGGTGTAGTGGCCTGCACCAGTAGTCCCAGCTACTCCGGAGGCTGAGGCAGGAGAATGGCGTGAACCCAGGAGGAGGAGCTTGCAGTGAGCCGAGATAGCACTACTGTACTCCAGCCTGGGCGGCAGTACAAGACTCCATCTCAAAAAAAAAAAAAAATTATTGGCCAGGCACAGTGACTCACGCCTGTAATCCCAGCACTTTGGGAGGCTGAGGTGGGTGGATCACCTGAGGTCAGGAGTTCGAGACCAGCCTGGCCAACATGGTAAAACCCCACCTCTACTAAAAATACAAAAATTAGCCAGGCATGGTGGTGCACACCTGTAATCACAGCTACTTGGGAGGCTAAGGCAGGAGAACTGCTTGAACCCAGGAGGCGGAGGTTGCAGTAAGCCGGGATTATGCCACTGCACTCCAGCCTGGGTGACAGGGTGCGACCCCGTCTTAAAAAAAAAATCAAAACTCAGTGTAACTCACCACATTGTAAACTAAAACAGAAAAGCCGTATGATCATCTCAATAGACACATAAAAGCACTAAACAAAACCCAACATTCATTCCTTATTAAAAAAATACAAAACTCCACACAGAGGATAACCTACTAAACCTGATAAACAGCATATATGAAATATCTGTAGCTAATATCATACTGAATGACGTAAGACTGAATATCTTCCCCGTAAGATAAAAAATGAGACAAGGAAATCCACTTGTACCACAATTGAAACTGCCTTTGCAAAATTATGACTGAGACAATGAGAGATCTAACTTAATCGACTCCATCTTGCTTCTAACCTCCAAGTTGTCCTTGTTCATTCCTGGGTGTAGACTGAACTAACTTTGGGAGAAACTTAGTTTATAGTTTAAAACAAACACGGTAACAGCCCTTTCCCAAAGCAGACCTCCTGCTTGCCTGGGCACCAGACTGCCTTCGTAGGACTCACATTAGCCACAAGATTAGAAATTATGGTTTAGGAGTCATGCAGCTGAAGGCTAAAGATTCTGACCCTCCCTAAACTGCTCTTAAGATCAGTGCTTGAGAAATTTTGCAGACCCTGCACTTGATGGATCAGCTGGCACCATCCAGATCGATTAACTGGCTCATCTGATCTTGTGGCCCCCACCCAGGAACTGACTCAGCTCAAGAAGAAAGCTTCAACTCCCTTTGATTTCATCCCTGACCAATCAGCACTCCTGGCCCATTGGCTTCCCCCCACCCACCAAGCTGTCCTTAAAAACTCTGCTCCTCAAATGCTCAGGGAGACTAATTTGAGTAATAATAAAACTCCCGTCTCCCACCCAGCAGGCTCTGCCTGAATTACTCTTTGTCTGTTGCAATCCCCGTCTTGATGATTCGGCTCTGTCTAGGAAGTGGGCAAGGTGAACCCATTGGGCAGTTACACTTCTATTCATTATGTACTTAGAAGTTCTAGCCAGTGCAGTAAAGGAAGCAAAAATAAATAAAAGGCATTCAGAGTGGGAAGAAAAAAGTACAACTGTCTTTATTCACAGACAACATTGACAGAATAGCCAATGGAATCCACAAAAAAGCTTTGAAAATGAATTACATTAAGGTCTCAGGATACAAGATCAATATACAAAAACCAAGTGTATTTTTATATATTAGCAATGAATAACTGGAAGTTGAAATTCACAGTATCAAAATATATGAAATAGGAGTAAATCTGACAACATCCCTTCAAAAAACTGGAAAGATTTGTACACTGAAAACTACAAAATATTGTTGAGAAAAATTAAAGAAAAACTAAATAAACTGAGAAGTATACCATGGTCATGGGTTAGGAGATTCAATTTTATTAAGAAGTCAATTCTTCCCCTGAAATTATCTACAGACTCAAAACAATCCTGACAGAAATTCCAGGAGCTTTTTTGTAGAATGTGACAAGTTGATTCTAAAACACAGAAATGCAAAGGACCTAGGACTGATAATTGTTGAAGGTAGGTGATAAATACGTCACTTGGTATTTCATTACATTTTTCTCTCTACTTTGTAAATGTTTGAAATTTTCCATAGTGAAAATATGTTTTGAATAAAAACTCAGATGCTTCCAGGAACACATATAAATACAAAACATCCTTCCTTTAAAATTTTCATTGCATTACAAAAATTGTTTCCTCTTTCATACTACCTTAAGTCTAACTCCCTGTCTTGGTTTCCCAGGCCCTATAACCAGTCCTCCCTGCTTCCTGTTCCTCTATGACAGGGGTCAACAAACCACAATCTGGGGCCAAGTATGACCCATCACTTGTCTTTTTTCGGCCCAAAAACTAAGAATGTTTTGCACTTTTAAATGGTTGGGGGAAAAAAAATCAGAAGACTATTTTGGGCTGGACACTGGCTCATGCCTATAATCCCAACATTTTCGGTGGCCGAGTACGGTGGATAGCTTGAGCCCAGAAGTTCAGGAGTTCAAGACAAGTCTGGCCAACATGGTGAAACCCCGCCTCTACAAAAAATACAAAAATTAACGGGGGTGGGGGGTGGGGGGTGGTGGCGAGTGCCTGTAGTCCCAGCTACTTGGAAGGCTGAGGTGGGAGGATAACTTGAGCCTGGGAAGTCAGGGCTGCAATAAGCTATGATCATACTGCTGCCCTCCAGCCTCAACAACAGAGTGACACTGTCTCAAAATAAAAAAAAATGTTATTGAAACATAGTCACATTCATTCACATCTGTAGTGTCTGTGGTTACTTTTGCACTACAATGATGGAGTTGATTAGCTGCAACAGAGACCTTAAGGTCTTCAATGACTAAAACATTTACTATCTGGCCCTTTACAGACAGTCTGTCCGTCCCTAATTTATTATATGCCTTCTTCTCCCTCAGCTAACTAATTGCCTCACCCCAGGAATGTTCATTACTACCTCTTCTTTGTTCAAGCCCCAGCTACTCCTCAAAACCCACAATTCCCTTCTTCCTCTTTCCCAAATCCTAACCATATCAGCAGTTTGCATGGAAGTAGGTAAGCAAAACACCATTCCTTATTATGTAAAGCAAGGCATTGGAGATGCGGTCCCTATATGTACAAGGGGAGGCTGATTACCCCCCGATTCATTTCCAGTTTCTCAAAGCAGGTTGGCAGGCTAGCACCTAGGAAGGAGAGAACGAGCAGATGATGCAGATAGAGCACTGAAAAATTTCTCAGTAACTCATGAGAGTTCATGTGTCAGTCCCCTTGTCTGCTATGTCATCCTTTAGACACCAATTCAAGACAGCAAAATTCAAAAAAGAAATGAGGAAGAAAAAGGTGATGAGGGGCAGAAGGAAAAGAGAACTAGTCACTTCACAACGTAGAGACTGTCACAAACTGTGGTGAACGGAAAACTATTCCGTTCACCTGGGAGTGGTGGCTCACACCTGTCATCTCAGCACTTTGGGAAGCTGAGGCAGGGAGATCACTTGAGGTCAGAAGTTCAAGACCAGCCTGACCAACATGGTGAAACCCCTTCTCTACTAAAAATACAAAAAATTAGCCGGGCATGGTGGCACATGCCTGTAATCCCAGCTACTCGGAAGGCTGAGGCATGAAAATCGCATGAACCCAGGAGGCAGAGGTTGCACTGAGCTGAGATCATGCCGCAGCCTGGGCAACAGAGTAAGACTCCGTCTCCGAAAAAAAAAAAAGAAAAAACTATAGAGACTCTAGCAAGCAAAGAGGCAGTCCTCCATCACTGGGAGGCCCAAGCAGAACAGCCTATGAAGGATGGGGATAGCAGAGCTTTACCTTGAACGCTTCAACTCATCAGGTGTCCTGATTTCTTGAGTTAGCACACAAAATGAAGTGGCAAAATCTGCTGGCTTAACACTCAGGGATTACTACCTTCCTTGCGTGCAATTTGGAAACAAATATTTTTGTTTGTTTTGAAACAGGGTCTCAGCCTGTCACCCAGGTTGGAGCGCAGTGGTGCAATCACAACTCACTGCAGCCTCAATCTCCCAGACTCAAGGGATCCTCCCACCTCAGCCTCCTGAGTAGCTGGGATCACAGTCGAGTGCCACCATGCCCATTTTTTTTTTTTTTTATTTTCAGTAGAGATGAGGTCTCACTATGTTGCCCGAGATGGTCTTGAACTCCTGGGCTCAAGCAATCCTCCCTCCTTGGCCTCCCAAAGTGCTGGGATTACAGGTGTGAGCCACTGCGCCCAGCCTGGAAACAAAAAAATGAATCTCTGTAACTGAAGTCCCAAATAGGAAACCCTGAGCTTTTGGGGATACTTAATTTTTCCATCTCCTAAAATTTAAAGTGGCAAATGAGGATGGTCATGGTGGCTCTGGCCTGTAATCCCAGCACTTTGGGAGACCAAAGTCAGGAGTTCGAAACCAGCCTGGTCAACATGGTGAAACCCCCATGTCTACTAAAAATATAAAAATTAGCTGGGTGTGGTGGCGCTTGCCTGTGATCCCAGCTACTCAGGAGGCTGAGGCAGTTCAACCTAGGAGGCGGAGCCTGCAGTGAGCTGAGATCGTGTCACTGCACTCCAGCTTGGGCAACAGAGTGAGACTCCATCTCAAAACATAAATAAATAAAGTGGCAAATGAGAGAGGAAGCAGGTTTTGGAAGTGCGTAGATGCCTCAAAGGTCAGCATTTGATCTTACTGCCTACGAGTTCCCAGTAAAAGCAGAACATGTGAAAGGACTCTGAGGCACAAAAACACAGTTGGATAGTCCTGGGCAGGCAAGAGGAAAGTTGAGTAAATGTGTGTCTAAAACGTGCATTTCTAGGCTGGGCACAGTGGCTTACACATATAATCCTAGCACTTTAGGAGACTGAAGCAGGAGAATCACTCGAGCCCAGGAGTGCGAGATCAGCTTGGGCAACATAGTGAGACCCTGTCTCTACAGAAATAAAAATTAGCTGTGGTGACGAGTACCTGTAGTCCTAACTACTCAGGATGCTGAGGCAGGAAAATCACTTGAGCCCAGGAGGTGGAGGCTGCAGTGAGCTGTGATTGCACCATTGTTGCCCTCCAACCTGGGCAACAGAGCAAGACCTGTTTCTAAAATAATAAAAACAATAATAATAAAATGTACATTTCTAACTTCATTTCAAAGTTAAGGCCAGATGCAGTGGCTCATACCTGTGATCCCAGCATTTGGGAGGCCGAGGGAAGGGGATCACTTGAGCCCAGGAATTCGAGACCAGCTTGTACAAAATAGTGAAACCTTGTCTCTAAAATAAAATAAAATAGAAAGTAAACAAAGTCAAATATTTTTTAAAAAATCAGAACAGAAATGTTTAACTGCGTACTTCTAGGCCCAACAGAGTAGGGGTTAGCACAGGCGCAACCAGGTTGCATATCTATATACAATCTGCCCTGGCAGGAAGGACAACCTTTTCTTCCAGGCTTAACCACTCTAGGAGACCCAGATTATTTTAAATTATAGCATCAACAATTTAAAGCAAGTTTTACTGTAAGGCACAATCTCAATAATTAATAGGGAAATATAATAAATACACAAAAGCTCAGGGAGAAAACAAGACTCTTGAATGGGCCTGGAAGTTTTGCCATGTCCCCCAAAGTACTCTCAGTTGCATCCTTCAGAACCTTTCAACACATACACATATACCTCCCTCATCCTTTTGTGAAGAGTGTATTAATCACTAGATTAAGAGGATTTGGATAAAATTTATAAATGTACAAACTTTGCTACCAAGGACTGACACATTTACTTTTCTAGCTCATCAGTTTATGTCCTAGAAAAACTCCAGATCCACATTAACCAGCTGTTTTCTATTTTTCATTTTATGATGCTGTTTCCACTTTCACCTGCAAAGTGAGTAATAGTAATACCTATTACAGTAATTTAAGTAACACCATTTAGAGTAATTTCGTCTTTAGTACTGTATTTATACTACTAAGAAAGCTGCCAATGATTCAAGCTGCACTCACTGGTGAAACCCTATGCTATATATGTAATTAATTTATTTCCTAAATTCTTATCTCCCTCCACCCCTTCCATCAGAAAATAAACTCTAAGAATGCAAAAGTTTTTGTGTGTTTTTGTTCAATACTTAGAGCAGTGCCTGGCACCTAACAGTCAATATCTGCTAACTTTGACGAATGAATGGTATATTTATATTATGCAATATTACTATGAAGCCATGAAACATAATGAGTTAGAGTGGTAGCAGCTAATTTAATGGAATTTCCAGAAGTATGAAGTTAAGAAAACAAGAAGAAAAGTGTCAAAAATATGATCCCACCTTCTTTTTCTTCCCTGAAACAGAGGCTTGCTCTGACGCCCAGGCTACAGTATAGTGCTGCCATCATGGCTCACTGCAACCTCAAACTCCTGGGCTCAGGAAATCCTTCCACCTCAGCCTCCCATGTAGCTGGGACTATAGGTGTGTGCCACAACGCCCAGCTAATTTAAATTATTTTTTGTAGAGACAGGGTCTTCCCTATGTTGCCCAGGCTGGTCTCAAACTACTGGGCTCAAGTGATCCTCCCACCTCAGCTTCCCAAAGTGTTGAGATTACAGATGTGACCCACTGTGCCCAGCCTAATCCCATTTTTGAAAAGTACACCCCAAAATCCATACACTGGTGAGGAAGTGGAGAACATGGAATCCTCATACACAGAATGTAAAATGGTACAGCTCTGGAAAACATTTTAGCAGTTTCTCAAAATGTTTAACATAGCTACTACACGACCCAGCGATTCAACTCCTACATATATACCTAAGGTAACTGAAAGGGTTATGTCCACACAAAAATTTGCAGAGGAACTTGTACACACTTGTTCACAGTAGCATTATTCACGATAGCCCAAAGTGGCAAAAACGCAAATGTTCATCAACTGATGAACAAATAAGGTATGAACTATCATTCAGACATATAAGAAATGAAGTGCTAATACATGCTACAACAGGGATAGACCTTGATAATATTTTGCTAAATGAAAAAAGCCAAACAAAAGGTCACATGCTGTATGATTCTATTTACATAAAATACCTAGAATAGGCGAATCCATAGAGACACAAAGATCAGTGACTGCCCAGAGCCAGAGGGAGTGGTGAATGTGAAATGACTGCTAATGAGTACAAACTTCTTTTTGAGGTATTGAACATATTATGGAATCAGATAATGCTGATCAATGCATAACTTTGCGAATATACCAAAAACCACTTGAAAGGTACATTTCAAAAGCCTGAACTTTAAGGTATGTGAATTTTATCTCCATAAACCTGTTATTTTGTTAACATATGCTTATTTGCAAATGAATACATGGATAATGAGGAATAATATGAAAGGTTAATGACAACCTTGGTGATAGGGTACAGACTGGGAGAGGAAGGTAAGTGTTGAGGTAGAAGAACACAAAAAATAAAAAACTAAAACAATAATCCAGGGCCAGAGGCCATGAGTTAGGAGATGGAGCAAGACTAAGTGTACAAAGAAATGAGCATAAATCATAAAAATGAGGGAACTAGGGTTGAAAAATCCAGCAAGTAGTTTGTAATGGGGGAGACAAAGCAAACCTAAGTAACTGCAAGGATTCAACGGAGTCTGCAGAAAATGCAGAAGGGAGAGAAAAACAATGAAAAAATGGATCAGAAGATTTAAAATTGGCTCTACCCCACCAAAGTTTTAAAAAGCATGCAAGAAGAAAATTCGATTGCTCCTGGGCAAGAATTCTTGGGCCCAGTGGGGTAGAACCAAACCATGATAAGAAGACACCAGTGTTTTGTAAGCAAGAGAATATATTAAGCAGAGAAAAGCAGCATTTATTGGGAGAAAAGGTCTCACTGTGATTGTTCTGGAATAAAGTAGCCCCATCAGACTGCCTCAGGAACTCATGGTGGAAGAGGTGCCACTGGAAAATGGCTTAGTCGGGATCTTCCCCAAGAACACTAGAAGAGACAGAGAAAGAATAGAATAGCTTTAAATTTTAGCAGATACTTCTTTTTCTTGTTTAATTAAAATAAATGTTATTGACCTAATATTTCTGAGACTGGGCTCTTGCAATGCTGCTCAAGCTGAACTCAAACTCCTAGGCTCAAGAGATTCTCCCACTTCAGCCTCCTGAAAAGCTGGCACTACAGGTGCGCACCACTGGGCCCAGTATAAGGGCTATTTCTTGACAAATTTTGACAATGCCACCAGTATGTTTTTCTTTAGAGACAGAGTCTCGCTTTGTAGCCCAGGCTGGAGAACAGTGGTGTGATCCTAGCTCACTGCAGCCTCAAACACCTGGACTCAGGAGATCCCCCTGCCTCAGCCTCTCAAGTAGCTGAGACTACAGGTGCGCACCACCACACCTGGCTAATTTTTTTTTTTTTAATTATACTTTAAGTTCTAGGGTACATACACCTGGCTAATTATAAAATGTTTATTTGTACAGACAGGGTCTCGTTATGTTGCCCAGGCTGGTCTCGAACTCTTGGCCTCAAGCAATCCTCTCTTCACCTCCCAAAGCCCTGAAATATGCCCACATCCAGCCTGCCACCAGTTTCTTTGCATACTTCTTTCCTAGGCTTGACCAAGACCTTTACTTTCTTTTGTGTACAGCTTAGCATTTAAAAAAAAAAAAAAAAAAAAGTTTAGGCTGGGCACAATGGGTCACGCCTGTAATCCCAACACTTAGGGTGGCCAAGGCGGGAGGTTTGCTTGAACCCAAGAGTTCCACACCAGCCTAGGCAAGATGGCGAGACCACGTCTCTCCAAAACAATTTTTGTAAAATTAGCCAGGTGTGCTGGTGCGGGCCTGCAGTCTCAGCTAGTGAGAAGACTAAGGCAAGAGGAACCCTTGAACCCAGGAGTTCAAGGCTACGGTGAGCTGTGATCACCACTCCAGCCTGGGTGATAGGGTGAGACCCAGTCTCTGAAAACAATTAAAAATAAAAAAAATTGAATAATGAGTCTTCTTTTTAGAGGCAATGTATTTTTCCTCTTTAACTTTTTGTTTTCCTTAGGCTATATGCACAATAGACAAGGTTGAAATTTAATCTTAATCTTTTAAATCCTTACTGTCCAAACACATCAAACTCAAAAAAAAAAAAAAAGGTGAAAGGTGTACAAGAGAAAAAAGGGAAGTAATCTGTGCCAAATGTACATTCCTTCCACAATTTGGGACAAATATGATGCCCACCTGGTCTCTGGGTGCCAAAATAAGACATTAGAGACACTCCTCGCCTTCAAGAAATAAAACTGGAATCAGACACTAAGATACAATTAAACAGACTTTGAAAGTCGGTATGCTCTACTGGGAGGTGTCTCACAGCTGGCAGGGTCAACTGCAACTAGAATAAAAGCTCCTACGGGCAGAAACTAAGTGGCTCACTTCTTCCTCTGTAACGCTACCGTGCCCAGCACTGTACCAGCACCCCAGCAGAGTCAACAACTTTCAGTCAAGCCTCACACTTACGGTCTCATCGTCCAGTGGAGGCCGCAGACGAGACATAGTGTGCCAAATCCCAAATGCACAGGGTGCCAGATAAGTCTGCAGGAGGCAGGAGGACTAGGGAAGCCTTCCAGGCAAGGTGATGCCTGAGCTGAGTTGTTTTTCTTTTGAGTTCGGAACATTAATTTAATCGGAGGAAAACAAGGGACATGAAAAGGGCAAGGAAATAAGAAAATGAGCTGACTTTTGAAGGCAATGATCAGATGAAGTGAGAGAAGACTATTCCAGCAGAGGGAGACAAGGAGACTGCAGAGGTTTCAAGGGGCCAAGAGCTGTTCGGTGCAGCTCAGTGAAGCACCTAAACAGAGGCGGGGGAAGGAAAACAGGGGTCAAAGCCCAGTATTGAAGTGTTCTGGATACCAAGCTAAGGAGGCCTTATTACGAAGGTAGTGGGGCTATTGAAGGGTTTAAATGGGAGAGTGATTGTGAACAGATTAATAGTTTGGAAAGATACAGGCAGAAGTAAACCTCTGGATTTAACCAAAAAATAAAGGACAGAACCACAATGAAGATGTTGGAAAAGATCAGGAAAAACACGGTTAAAAGATATTCACTCTCTTCTCTTATTTACAGATTTCCTTTATGGAATTACCAAATTATTCTTTGAAAATAGAGAACTCAGAAGTGGCTGAGAGCAGTCAGTCAGTCTTCAGAATATAAAAACTACTATTCTGAAGAAGTAGATATTACATTATTAATTTCATTTCAAGATGCTTTAAAAATGAGCCTTTTGATACACTGCAGGTTTTAAGAGTATGTCACAATAACTCTAAATCTTATTTGAGATTAACAGAAGAAGAGCACTATAAATTTTAAAGGCTTCACAGACACAGGGATCATCTGTTATGTTCACTTTGGAACAGATCATAATTGTCCCTCCCCCTCAACATACCCAAAATACATTGTTTAAGGCTACTTTCTTAATGGTCATGTTATTTCACAGCAAAAGACTGAGGTCACAATGATTTCTGAGCTGATAGAAAACCCCATGTGGGTTCTTTATCTCGAAGCTAGTCTATTCAGTACTAACAATTCCAACCACCAGAAAGAATTTCCCTGCCTAGGCTTATTTTGTTGGCACACCACAACACAAAAAAATCTCCTGGGGCCGGGTGAGGTGGCCAGTGCCTGTAATCCCAGCACTTTGGGAGGCTAAGGCAGGCAGATCACCTGAGGTCGGGAGTTCCAGACCAGCCTGACCAACATGGAGAAACCCTGTCTCTACTACAAATACAAAATCAGCCAGGGGTGGTGGCACATGCCTGTAATCCCAGCTACTTGGGAGGCTGAGGCAGGAGAATCGCCTGAACCCGGGAGGCGGAGGTTGCGGTGAGCCGAGATCATGCCATTAGACTCCAGCCTGGGCAACAGGAGCGAAACTCTGTCTCAAAACAAAATATTTCCTGACATTTTATATCTAATAAGAAAAGATCTATTTAACAATGATCAGAATAGGAATATCTTTAATGCCAGGCAAATTTAACAGCTTTCTCAGTGGATTTCTCAGTAGACTGTGACAAATCACCTCGAAATAAACTCGTATTTACTCTTAAGAAATATTCTATATTTGAATCTTCTTAACAGCAAAAGCCCCAGGAACTTTTTCCTGAACTCCCTAACAACAGCAGCAAAACAAGAGATTCTCGGCTCTCCTTATTTTTAAAAAATCACAATAACTACCCTTGTATTTACTATTTACGTTTACCATATATCACCATTTACTATCACCATCATTTCATAAAAGATGCTTTATTTTAACACCAAGAAAGCAGAACTTTTTTAAAGAAAGAATAGTCCTTCAATCGAATAAACTGAATTGTATAAAAGACTCCCAATATTGTCCTTTTTTTCTTATTTCTGTTCCCTTACTGAGCTGAGCAGTTTGCGTAATACCACACACAGGTTAGTCATGTGATTTAAATATGTATACGATAGCAATTTTGATACTATCACTTAAGTCATTTGAAATATCAGATGCACTGTGTGTCAAGTCAGTTATAGAGAACCACTGCTTCTGAGAAATCACATCTGAGGAGGAAACACTGCAGATACACCCCCTAAAAGTTCACCTTTGAAACAGAAATTTTGATACAAACTTCGCTTTAACTACAACTGTAATTGTAATTATTACAGTTATTCTCCACTCACTAGATACTGTACTTGACACTCACGTTATTTGGTTGGCTACCAACGTGCACCAGTGATAAAGCTTTCCTATGGCACAACATTCACTTTCTTATTGAAAACGTCGAGAAAACCCCTACACACCTGCAACCATTAGGAAGCATTCTCCAGCTATCTAAAAAGCCACACTGAGTTGGCTAAGCGATTCTGTGTGGTGTATACTAAATCAAAGGGGAAAAGGTGTTTTTATGGAGGAAAAAAATACTGGATCAGCCATTTATTCATAGAAACAATTTTACCCACAACAATACTTCTCCTTTCACTATATACCCTTCTATATTGGTTTGGTTATTTTATAACATGCATATATATTGTAATGGCTGTTTTTTGTTTGTTTGAGACAGAGTCTCATTCTGTGGCCCAGGCCCAGGAGAGCAGTGGCGAGACCTCGGTTCACTGCACCCTCCGCCTCCTAAGCAATTCTCCTGCCTCGGCCTCCCAAGCCGCTGCGATCACAAACTTGTGCCACCACGCCCGGCTAATTTTTATATTTTTTGTAGAGACGGGGTTTCACCATGTTGGCCAGGCTGGTATCAAACTCCTGACCTCAGGTGATCCACCCGCCTCGGCCTCCCAAACTACTGAGATTACAGGCGTGAGCCAGGGCGCTCGGCTTTGTTATGTCTGGTTTTTGTTTTTTTGAGACGGAGCCTTGCTCTGTCGCCCAGGCTGGAGTACAGTGGCGCGAACTCGGCTCACTGCAACCTCCGCCTCCCAGGTTCAAGCGATTTTCCTGCCTCACCCTCCTGAGTAGCTGGGATTACTGGCGCGCGCTTTTTGTATTTTTAGATTTTGTATTTTGTATTTTAGAGACAGGATTTCACCATGTTGGCCAGGCTGGTCTTGAACTCCTTCCTGACTTCAGGTGATCCGCCCGCCCCGGCCTCCCAAAGTGCTGGGATTACAGGCATGAGGCACCGCGCCTGGCCTGGTTTTTAATTACGAAGAAAAAATTACTATAGTCCCTTTGGTATCACCTACATTGGCAAAACTGCAGTCCCGCTCCACTCCCCGAAGCCACCAGAAATGACTGCTGTTGTCTACAAAGCCTACAGCTCTGATTTCACCCTACTGGGTGACAGCTCATGTCATTTTTTAAAGGCTTGTATCTGTTATAAGCTTGGGAAATATTATCAATGGCTTAAGAGGCTCTTTTGACAAAAGAAAACGCTGTTCCCTGAAATCACCTGGGCTGTATTCACGGGAATCTTTTCCTCGCCCTTCCGGTATTTCGGACAAATGATCAAGGATATCAACAAATCAAGGTTCCCTGCATTTGAATGATCACAGAATTTTTGCGTGTTCTGTAAATGGGCTAAAACTACTGGAAACTGATTTCTTTTCGTCATCTCCAGGGCAGCTTGCCCAGCGTGCCGTGACTATCATGTCTTAGACTTAACTACTTAAAAGTAATACAATTACCAAATTCCTGGAAACGCAAAATTTCCTCAGACAGGTACCGGATTATTCACATTCAACCTGATGCAATTAACCACGTCTCAAGAAGAAAGGACGTTCCGCCGGCCTGGGGCGCCGGCCACAGCAGAAGCAGCACCAGCAGCAGGCCTGGGGTCCGCCGCCCGTGGCCCCTGCTCCTCCGCGCTACGCCCTAGGGGCCACTGAACAACGCTGTCCCCGCCCCAGGCAAGGGACCCGGGCGATGGGGCGGCAGCCCCAGCCTCTCCCGGAACGCCGGAAAGGCAAGCACGAGGGTCGCACCCGGCCTGTCTGCACACAGACAAGCCGCAAGCGGGGTCCCAGAACCAGCTGAACCCCAACACCAAGGGACGGAGGCCCGTGGGTCTCGGCGGCGAAGCCTGCGGGTTGTCCCAGAAGCCCTGAAGCCCAGAACGAGGACGGCGCGGGAAGGGAAAGGCGCAGGCGCGGGACACACTGGAGGGGCCCAAGGGCAGGGACGGCGCAGGCGCGGGGCCTGCCGGGGTCTGCGGGGACGCCCGGTCGCGGCCGCGCGGGCTGCGCTGAGGCGATAAACCAACCGGCCAGCGAACACTGCGGGAACCCGGCCGTGGCTCTTACCGCGCGGCACTGCATCGCTCCCTCGCAATCTCCTGGTTGGGGCTGGGCGGTGAGCTCACCCGGTGGCTCAGCCGAGACCCGTTGAGTCCGGCCTCAGGGAAACAGCCAACCCCGCGGCGCCGCTTGCCGGGGCCGCCCTGCCTCCCTCGCGACCCCCGCCCTTGGCCAGCCCCTTGGCGCCCAGCAGGGCTGCGGCCGTCTGCGCAGGCGCAGCGGAGGCCCCGCCTACATTCCTTCACTGCGCAGGCGCCGCTGTCCCCCACCACCACCCCCTCCCCTTACCCCATCTCCAGCTCGCGTCCGTCTCGGCACTGGGTCGCGCAGGCGCCCTGCCACTTGGCCGGTCAAGAAAAAAGTAGCCGGCCAGCCGGTGCGCATGCGTCAGGTCTTGGGCTGGAGCCTGGCAAGGCGGATCCCTTCAGAGGCCCCACTGGGCCCAGCGGAATGATGCTGAGAGTCCGCTAGTCCCAGAGGTTCTCCTCAACGTGTTTACCGTGTGCCAAGGACTGTGCTATGCATGAGCCAGATAGTGGTGAGGAAAACACAAAGCCCTGTCCTCCTGGCACTCCCGATACATAAGGGAACAGACAAAAAAATAAGCGAGCAACATATATATATATATATATATATATATACATATGAAATTCTGGTGGAGTTCGAGTTCCATCGGCCCCTATCCGGGCCACCCTGCCGCCTTAGTGGCTGCTCCTCCCCAGAACGCTGATGCCTAAGAAGAACCAGATTGCCATTTATGAACTCCTTTTTAAAGAGGAGGTCACAGTGGTCAAGAAGGATGTCCACATGCCTAAGCACCTGGAGCTGGCAGACAAGAATGTGCCCGGCCGGGCGCGGTGGCTCACGCCTGTAATCCCAGCACTTTGGGAGGCCGAGGCGGGCGGATCACGAGGTCAGGAGTTCAAGACCAGCCTGGCCAAGATGGTGAAACCCCGTGTCTACTAAAAATACAAAAATATTAGCCGGGTGCCGTGGCAGACACCTGTAATCCCAGCTAGTCGGGAGGCCGAGGCAGGAGAATTGCTTGAACCTAGGGGGCGGAGGTTGCAGTGAGCCGAGATCGCGCCCCTGCACTCCAGCCTGGGCGACAGAGTGAGACTCGTCTGAAAAAAAAAAAAAAAAAAGAATGTGCCCAACCTTCATGTCATGTAGTCCCGAGGCTGCTACGTGAAGGAAGAGTTTGCCTGGGGACATTTCTACTGGTACCTTACCAATGAGGGTATCCAGTATTCCGTGATTACCTTCATCTGCCCCTGGAGATTGTGCCTGTCACCCTACGCCGCAGCCGTCCAGGGACTGGCAGGCCTCGGTCTAAAGTTCTGGAGGGTGAGCGACCTGCAAGACTCACAAGAGGGGAGGCCAACAGAGATACCTACAGAGGGGGTGCTCTGCCCCCTGGTGCCGACAAGAAAGCCGAGGCTGGGGCTGGGTCAGCAACCGAATTCCAGTTTAGAGGCGGATTTGGTCGTGGACGCCGTCAGCCACCTCAGTAAAATTG
Source organism: Nomascus leucogenys (assembly GCF_006542625.1). Classification (NCBI taxonomy): domain Eukaryota; kingdom Metazoa; phylum Chordata; class Mammalia; order Primates; family Hylobatidae; genus Nomascus; species Nomascus leucogenys. The sequence continues at coordinate 49,402,073 of NC_044387.1, forward strand.
GAGAGGATTATTTTGCATTGAATAAACTTACAGCCAAAAAGACTTAAAAAAAAAAAGAAAAAAAAATTGTATTATGTCGCAAATGAACCCGTTGCAATGATCATACAGGTTTTTTCCTTTGATAGTTTGTACTACTTTAATAGTTTTTTCTTTTATTACATTATCTTAGTTTCCTAGGAAAACCCCAACTTGGTGATGATACATGTTTAATCCATTGCTGGATTATTTGCTATTATTTTATTTAGCATTTTTGCATATATGTCCATAAGAAGTTAGTCTATACTTTTGCCTCCTTGTACTATTTATGTCTGGTTTGGTTTTAAGCCTATACTAAATTCACAGTGAGTTGGGGAGAATTCCATTTGCTTCTTTTTCTGAAAGATTATGTAGGCTGGGCACTGTGGCTTACACTTGTAAAACTAGCACTTTGGGAGGCTGAGGCAGGCAGATTACCTGAGGTCGGGAGTTCAAGAACAGCCTGGCCAACATGGTGAAACCCCATCTCTATTAAAAGTACAAAAAATTAGCTGGGCGCACCTGTAATCCCAGCTACTCTGGAGGCTGAGGCAGGAGAATCACTTGAACCTGGGAGGCGGAGGTTGCAGTGAGTGGAGATCACGCCACTGCACTCCTGTCTGGGCTACAAAGCGAGACTTCCTCTCAAAAATAAATTAATTAATTAATTTTAAAAACTTATGTAGAAGATAAAAATTTTATGTTCTTTTTAATGTTTGCTGTCTATAAAATCATCTGGGCCAGGTGCTTTTCTTTGGTTTTGTCTTTTTGTGAGATTTCTGAGGGGATGGGATACAGATTTTAAAATAAACATTCAATTCCTTTAATGGTTCTAGATCTAGACAAACTTTTCTGTTTCTCCCTACTTCGTTTTTATGCAGTTATATTTTTCTTTTGAGACAGAATTTCTCTGTTGCAGTCACGTGATCTTGGCTCACTGCAACCACCGCCTCCCAGGTTCAAGTGATTCTCCTGCCTCAGCCTCCCGAGTAGCTGGGGTTACAAGCATGTGCCACCATGCCCAGCTAATTTTTATATTTTTAGTAGAGTTGGGGTTTTACTATGTTGGCCAGGCTGGTCTCGAACTCCTGAGGTTGAGTGATCCGCCAACCTCGGCCTCCCAAAGTGCTGGGATTACAAGCATTAGACACCCCACTTGGCCTGAAGTTATATTTTTCTATTAAACTGCCTGTTTTGATATTTTAAAAAATCACTGGCATAACGTGGTTTATGTAATGTCCTTATGATTTTTGTCTTAATATTATTTATTTATTTATTTATTTATTTTATATATTTATTTAGATATTGAGTCTTGCTCTATTGCCCAGGCTGGAGTGCAGTGGCCTTATCTTGGCTCACTGCAACCTCTGCCTCTCAGGTTCAAGCAATTCTCGTGCCTCAGCCTCCTGAGTAGCTGGGATTATAGGCACCCACCACCACACGCAGCTATTTTTGTGTGTGGTTTTTTGTTGTTGTTGTTGTTGTTGTTTCTTTTTGTGAGACAAAGTTTCGCTGTTGTTGCCCAGGCTGGAGTACAATGGCACAACCTCAGCTCAGCACAACCTCCATCTCCCAGGTTCAAGCAGTTCTCCTGCCTCAGCCTCCTGAGTGGCTGGGATTACAGGCATGCGCCACTACGCCAGGCTAATTTTGTATTTTTAGTAGAGGTGGGTTTCTCCATGTTGGTCACGCTGGTCTTGACCTCCTGACCTCAGGTGATCCGCCCGCCTCAGCCTCCCAAAGTGCTGGGATTACAAGTGCGAGCCACAGCGCCTGGCAATTTTCGTATTTTTAGTAGAGATGGAGTTTCACCATGTTGGCCACGCTGGTCTCAAACTCCTGACCTCAAGTGATCTGCCAGTCTCGGCCTCCCAAAGTGCTAGGATTACAGGCGAGAGCCACCGCACCCGGCCTAGCCACCACACCTGGCCCATTTATTTCTAAATAGACAATACATTTGTGTATTTCAAAATTCAGAAAGCACCATCTCAACCCCATCCCTATTCCTGTAGCTTCTCAGATGCAACCAAATAGATTCAGTTTCTTGGTATCTTTCTAGAGGTAGTTTATGAATATAAACAAATATCCAAATAAACAAATATGTTCTTTTGCTTTTTTTATACAAACGTTACTTTATTGTACCTATTGATCTGTTCCTTTCTATTTCTTTCTTTTTATTATTTTATTTTATTTTTTGAGAATAAAAAGGTCTTGCTCTGTGGCCTAAGCTGGAGTATAGTTGTGCAATCTGGGCTCACTGCAGCCTTCACCTCCCAGGCTCAAGCGATCCTCCCACCTCAGCCTCCCGAATAGCTGAGACTACAGGGATATGCTACGAAGCCCGGCTAACTTTTTGTATGTGTTGTAAAGGCAGAGTTTCACCGTGTTACCCAGGCTGGTCTCAAACTCTTGGACTCCTGCGATCTGCACAGGTAGGCCTCCCAAAGTGCTGGGATTACAGGCATGAGCCACCACACCCAGCCTCCACCTCTTACAGTGGGCCTGATATTATAATGCCCATTTCCTATGATGAAAAGGAACTGAATGAGTGTGGAATCTCTAGGACGGCGCTGGCATATAATGGGCCCTTGGGGTTTAGTTTAGTAGCAAATTAAAAGGTGCCCATTCCTCAAAACCTTCTATAGACATCTTTCAGAAAACTGCCATGGATAAATATCTGCAAATCAAAGCAAAACTTTAGGGACAAACTACATCAGTCTTCACCTGTGAATTTTGCATCTATGATGCAAATGACACCCCCTCTAAGGTGTTACCCTTCTGCAGTGCACTACCTGTGCAACTGTCCTCAGCAAAGAGTACTTGGCCTCGTGGGAGATGTCTCCTCCATGTGCACTGCTGCCCTTGGAGGCTGTGAAAAGTGAGGTGTGGGAACCTGAGCTGTGCCCTCTCTGCCATGGTCAGCATTTTAACCCAACCTCAGAAAGCAGGGGACCAAAACCGAGCCTGTCCTGGAAGACCTTGCCCATCCCCGGAGGGCTCCCCATCCATATTTCTCAAGGAGGCCAAGTGGGTGAAATGGTCAGCACTGCCATGCTGTGGGGTCCTAAAATCTGCTGTCCTCCTTCCTGCAGACCAGGGCTGAACACTGGTGCCCAGGTGCTCTTGCCATGGGTCCTGGTGCAGCCAAGCATGGTTTCAAACATGACCTGACCCTTAGTCAACCTGGAGGCTGATGTCTAGAGTGGGCGCTGGCGTCTGCAGCACCTGTAGCCTCTGCATCACCCTTAGGGCAGGTCTGCCTCCCGGGCCCATGCACAGAGGACCTGGTCTCCCAGCCTGCAGGTGCCCCTGTGGTGTCCAGGACGACGAGGGGGTCTCTCCATACTTGGTGGGGCTGGGGCCCTCCTACTTCCCACCTCCTTGTGTCCCTCACTCCCCTGTTTCATTCCATGCCGAGCCTCCCCTGCCTTGGGCTCCCCTGGGGAGGGGGTGGTGGCAGGAGTTGCCCAAGGGCAGCTCTGCCCATGAGCAGCTGCTCTAGTGGCTCCTCCTGCTGCTGTTTGCCGGGTGCTGCTGACCCCTGAGAGGTAGAGAAAAGGCATTCAGGTGGTTCACACCCCACACAGGTGCCCCTCACAGGGTCCTCACTGGTGGCCAGCGCTGTGTGTGTGACGATGATGACAAGCCTAAACTGCACAAGGACTCATGTCCCGGGCGCTCCATGTGACCACCTCCGGAGAGGTCTCTGGCTCGTTGTGACCCCAAGGAGTAACCCACTGCCTCCTGCAGCTCTTTCAGACCCAGTTGCAAAGAAGAGCTGCATGCTCAACCTGCTGCTATCCCTGCCAGAGGCCAACCTGCTCCCCTTCCTTTTCCTTCTGGACCAACTGAAAAGGTAGCCCAGCTCTCCCGTGGCTGCCTGGGGCTCCAGGTCCCCAGGCCGTGGGGTGCCCCTCTGCTCCCACCAGCACCACGGACATTTTCCCCTGACCCCTGTCTGCAGTAACTCACTGCTTCTAAGGACTAGCACCACTGCCACCCCCGCCCCTGCCTCTCCTCTTTGCCACCCCCGCCCCTGCCTCTCCTCTTTGCCACCCTCCTCCCTCTGCACTGTGGCCTTAACAAAGAGCTCAGAGCTTTGGCCATGGCCAGCAGTGGACTTGGACCCCTCTCTTCCCTCCCAACCACATCATGAAAACCTCCCCACCAGCCCAGAGCTGGCCCCTTGTCCTGGGCCACTGAGACCCAGAAGTACCAGGGCTGAAGTCAGCTTGCAGCACAGCCAGGGTCGAGGTCACTCCCTCCCTGAGGACTCCAGCACGGCACAGCCCCTCTGCCTCTCTCCTGGTGGTGGCATTGAAACAGCACCCTCTGCTTCAGTCCTCCACAGGGTGGCAGAGAAGGAGGCAGTCAATAAGATGTCCCTGCACAACCTCGCCACGGTCTTTGGCCCCACGCTACTCGGGCCCTCCAAGAAAGAGCGCAAGCTCCCTGCCAATCCAAGCCAGCCTATCACCACGACCGACAGCAGGTCCTTGGAGATCATGTCCCAGGTATGGGAAGACAGTCTGCAGCCCATGCCACCCCATCCTGCCAGAGGTGGCCTCTGCCTGCCCCACCCCCAGTCCTGCCCATCTTCCTACTTGCATCGTATGTGGTGGTGGCTGAGATTCAGAGACAGGGACTTGCCTAGGTTTGCATGGATGGGAGTGATAGGGGATGGCCAGGCCACCTCCTGGTCCTGCTGGTGCACCTTGCTGGGGGCTTAAAACCACCCCAAGTGTTCGGGTGTGGTGGCTCATGCCTGTAATCCCAGCACTTTGTGAGACCGAGGCAGGAAAACCGAACCCAGGTGTTTGAGACCAGTCCGGGCAATGTAGCAAACCCCGTCTCTAGAAAAAATACAAGGAAAAATTCGCCAGGCATCGTGGCACACACCTGTAATCCTAGGTATCTGGGAGGCTGACACAGGAGGATTGCTTGAGCCCAGGAGTTAGAGGCTGCAGTGACCCATGATGGAGCCGCTGTACTCCAGCCTGGGGGACAGAGCAAGGCCCTGTGCATCTCTAAAATAAACAACCCCCCCACCCAACAAGTCATACCTTGTCAGGACCCCACCCCACCCCCGTCTCCCTGTCAGGGGTTCATGACACCAGCAGGGGTTTCTAGCACCTGAGGTGGACTTGGGGGCTTGGGTCCCAAAGACCTCCCCACCAGCAGCTGTGAGCTCCCCTCTGAGCCACTCTCCTCTTCCCCACTCTGCGAGGGCAGGTCGAGGTGCTGCTGTACTTCCTGTGGCTGGAGGCCATCCCTGCCCTGGACAGCAAGAGACAGAGCATCCTGTTCTCCACCAATGTCTAAAGGTCCCAGTCCATCTCCTGGAGGCGGACAGACAGCCTGGAAGCCTCTGGCTAATCAAGGCCATCTGTAGAGTGGGAATCAAGATTTTCTGAGACATCCTTGGGCCCCCCCCAAGTGTCAGGCCGTCTGCCAAGAGACAGCGGCCCAAAGCCGAAGGACAGGTGGCCTGGGCAGATCCCGCCCAGGTCTGAGAGCCCCAGGCTGGCCTCAGACTGTCGGTTTTTTATGTGGCCACCCGAGGGCGCCCCCAAGCCAGTTCATCTCGGAGTCCAGGCCTGGCCCTGGGAGACAGGGTGAAAGGAGTGGTTTTTATGAACTTAACTTATAGAGTCTAAAAGATTTCTACCGAATCACTTGTCGAGATGTGCCCTCTCTGGGGAGGAGGGAACGTGACCGGATTCCCTCACTGTTGTATCTTGAATAAACGCTGCTGCTTCATCCTGTGGGGCCAAGGCCTGTGTAGGTGGGGCCTCTTCCATTCCCTGACTTAGAAACCACACTCCACTTAGAACAGGGTTGGAGAGGCTTAGTCAGCACTGGGGAGCGTTTGGACTCCATTCTTGGCTTTCTTCTTTTCCTTTCCAGAAGGACTTTTGTGCAGAAATGGGTCTTTTGTTGCCGTGTTTGTCCTCCTTGGAAGGCAGCTCAGAAGGCCCGTGAAATGTCGGGCGACAGGACCCCCAGGGAGAGAATCCCAGGCTACCCACTTTAGGGTTCGTTCTCCAGGGAGAGCGACCTCGTCCCCCGATCCTGACCACCCTTCCGGCCCACGCTCTCCTGTTTGGCTTCCACAGGCCTGGACTTCTCTGGCTTCTCTGCCCACACACTCCCTGCCCCAAGTGTCCCTGCCCCTGCCCCAGCACAGCTGACTCCATTTCTGTCCTCTCAGCTCAGCGGACTGGCTCAACTTTTGTAAAAGTCTCCACTTGGTGATAGCAGCTTGCTGATGACTTGTTTTAAAACTTTCATCCTAAATAACCTTTTGATACTTGAATATTTTTAAGTTTTATACGTAGTTTCTAATTTTTTTCCCAACAGATCCAGATACCTAGTAAGATGCTGGAATGTATTCCCTGGACAATCCGTGTCCTGGCAGCATTTGGTCTTCCCATAAGTGCCTGGCTTCGCTGTTCTCAGGAGTGGGTTCTGAAGTCTTTGGAGAACAGGATACATGGAGGGTTAGGAAGGGGCCAGGCCTAGAGACAGGAGACTCCCTCCCAGAGCAGGTGGAGGCACAGGACCATTTGCTACCCCATCTGCCGGCACCTGCGGGGGAGCCCAGGCATTCTTTGTAAACCCTCCTGACCACCTGGCTAAAGAAAAGAGAAGCATGGAGGCCGCCAAGTATTTTCAAGAAATAACCCCAAGAACATTGCATCACTGTTTTAGAGAGAGGGGCTTGGGGCAGGCAGAGGAGAGAAGGGAGAGCAAACTGAGAGCCAAGTTTCCAGACGGTCCTGCAGGAGGAGAGGATGCAGCTGCCCAGAGGGAAGCAGGATCACATTTAAGGAAGTGTGTGGGGTCCCTGGATGACACCAGCACCCAGTGCGGCTCTGTCTGGCGACCGCTCCCAAGGTGGGAGGAGTGGGTGCCCCTGTGTGTCAGTGGGCAGCTCCTGCTGAGCCCGCAGCTCACTGGGGAGCCTGAGAGCGGGGCCATGCACCTGACACTCCTCTTTGCTTGTGGACCTGGCGAGGCAGGGAGCAGAAAACAGAGCCACTTGAAGGCTTTCTGTCTGCGTCTGTGTGCAGTGTGGATTTAGTTGTGCTTTTTTCTTGCTGGGAGAGCACAGCCACCATTTACAAGCAGTGTCACCCTCGTGGGTGGCGAGGACAGAACAGGAGCCTCTGCTCTCTGTACCTATCTGGGCCTGGTGGGCTCCCCTGTGCTGGCTTCCATCTCTGTCTCAGCGACCATCCAGCCCTGTGCAGGAACACATGTTGCTTAGAAAAGCCAAATCCAGCCCTTGTCTCAGTCTCCTCTGGTCTCATGATGTGCATCTGTTACCTTGAAACTGGAAACCAGTCTATCGATGTCTGTGCCAATTTTTGTTCCCTCCCCAACCTCCTTCCCCATACGACTTTTTATTTACGTAGGATGTGTGCTGCCTAATGATGGGATGACCACACTTTTCCATGTTCGGAAAGTGCTCCTCTCCCGCAGGGCCCCAGGCCTGATGGTTGCTTTGGGTCTACAGCTACGTCTTACCCGCCTCCTGGCTCGAAAGCCTGTGTGGTGGCAAAGGGACCCTCCTGCCTCAGCCTGCCAAGTAGCTTGGACTATAGCTGTGTGCCATTGCACCTTATTTTATTATTATTTTGTAGACATGGGGTCTGGCTATGTTGTCCAGGCTATTCTCAAAATTCCCAGCCTCAAGCAATCCTCCCGCCTCGGCCTCTCAAAGGTTGGGATTACAGGTGTGAGGCAAGGCACCCAGCTCAGCCACAGAGCCCTGTTGTATCTCTCCTACTAGGAGCAAGAGCTGACTGCCCCCTCATCCCCATTCCAGAGTATTGATTGGGGCTGTGTTCAGCCGAGGCTGGGCCACTGGCATGGCCCAGGGAGCGGGACCATTCACTGCTGCCCCAAATCTGAAATCATTCCACCTCGACAAGACTCCCTCATCCAATCCCTTTACTTGACAGCTGGGGAAACCAATGTGCACAGAGCACCCCCAGCTCACTCGGGGTCTCAGAGCTGATCCATGAGCAGAGGCTGAGATCCTGGGATCTTGTCCCCCAGCCGCCCCTCAAGCTTGCTCCCTTTCTGCTGGAAGAGATGGGGCCAGACCTCGACCGGCAGCCCTGGCCTGGACATGACTGTGCTCGTGCAGGTATTCAGGCCCAGATGCCCCGGCATCATATTTTTTTCTTTTTTTGAGATGGTGTCTCACTCTATCGCCCAAGCTGGAGTGCAGTGGCATGAAATCGGCTCACTGCAACCTCTGCCTCCTGGTTAAAGTGATTCTTCTGCCTCAGCCTTCCAAGTAGCTGGGACTACAGGCTTGTACCACCACGCCTGACTAATTTTTGTATTTTTACTAGAGACAGGGTTTCCCCATGTTGGCCAGGCTCGTGTCGAACTCCTGACCTCAGGTGATCCACCTGCCTTCGCCTCCCAAAGTGCTAGGATTACAGGTATGAGCCACTGCATCATTTAAATGTAGTGAGAGGCTGGGCGCGGTGGCTCATGCCTGTAATCGCAGTACTTTGAGAGGACGAGGCTGTCAGATCGCCTAAGGTCAGGAGTTCGAGACCAGCCCGGCCAACGTGGGGAAACAGTGTCTTAAAAAAAAATAGAAAAAATTATCCCTGCGTGGTGGTGCGTACCTGTAGTCCCAGTTACTCAGGAGGCTGAGGCATGAGAATCGCTTAAACCTCGGAGGCGGAGGCTGCAGTGAGCTGAGATGGCGCCACTGCACTCCAGCCTGGGTGACAGAGCAAGACCTTGTCTCTAAATAATTAAATAAATAAATATGGCCGAGCATGGTGCCTTAGGCCTGTAATCCCAACACTTTGGGAGGCTGAGGGAGGTGGTTCATGAGGTCAGCAGTCCGAGACCAGCCTGGCCAAGACGGTGAAACACTGTCTCTACTAAAAATACAGAAGTTAGCCAGCCAGGATAGTCTCGATCTCCTGACCTTGTGATCCGCCCGCCTCGGCCTCCCAAAGTGCTGGGATTACAGGCATGAGCCACCGCACCTGGCCAATACTTATATTTTCTTCAGAGAAACAGAGCCAATAGGATGCACGTGATACAATCATATATATTGGATAAATATACTATATATATAAATATATATCTCTTTCCTACTGAAGACATATATATATGTATATATCTCCTATTGGTTCTGTTTCTTGAGAGAACCAAGACTAGTAATACACTTAGTAAAACTAAGAACAAAATAAGATAATTTCCCTTCAAAGTCTAGACTAATTCCATTTCCTGAAATTTCCATTTATACTGAAATTACATTTAAAAAATCCTTTATGCAAAATGGAATTCAGTTATAGGTTCAGCCTTAAACAGTTTTTTTTCTATCTGCATAAATTATTCAGCAAGATATTCTAGGCCAGGCGCAGTGGCTCATGCGTGTAATCCCAGCACTTTGGGAGGCGGAGGTGGATGGATCACCTGAGGTCAGGAGTTCGAGAACAGCCTGGTCAACATGGTGAAACTCCGCCTCTACTAAAAATACAAAAATTAGCCGAGCGTGGTGGCACACCTCTTAATTCCAGCTACTTGGGAGGCTGAGGCAGGACAATCGCTTGAACCTGGGTTGCAGTGAGCTGGGATCACACCACTACACTCTGTCCTGGGTGACAGAGTAAGACTCAGTCTCAGAAAAAAAAAAAAAAAAGGATATTCTAAAGCCGTGTAGATCATAGGAAAAGTTCTATTTTACAGAACTGTCACCGCACTAAGCCTTGAATTCCATGGGCCCTACCTATTAAATAAATGCCTATAGCACCCACCAACCATTGAGACAATCACAAATGCTTCCACAAATTCCTAAAATGACCCTCAGGCTCATAAAAAAACAAATCAGAATTCACCAGAAGATCCTGGGTCCCTACCTGGTCAAGACGGAGGAATCACTGGCTGACACTCCTGCCTAGAGCCCCTCTAGAGCCCCCGGGCAGAGATTACAGAGCAGAGGAGCTAAGGAGCACAGTTCACAGCACTTCCAGTGTCTTGGAGAAGGGGAAGTGGTGGAAATTACCACCATCTCTTCTCCAACTTTGCTCAAGGGTGTCACATCAGCACACATCACTGAGACCTCTAATCCAGGAAAGCCAAGGTTTGGGAGAATAAAAAGTAGCTCTCCTCATAAAAACACTGTGGATCCTGCCTCTGTGTTCTAAGAATAATCTGAAACAACAATAGTCCATGAAGTATGCCTCATGTATTTGTCAAACAGTGTTTCTTAAAAACACCAAAACAGATGTACTACTCCCAAAATAACAGGGAAAGGCATTGAAGGCCTTGAGCCTCTCCCAGGCAGGTACCTCTTACAGTTCACTGAATCCTCACACGATCCCAGGTGGGTATGTCTAGATGGAGGAACTAAGGATCAGAGATTGCAAGTAATTCTCTCCAGCTCAATTCATTCTTGAGGAACAACGGTCTGAATTCAAACCCCACTTCACTTCTGCCACTCCATGTGGCCTCCACATAACACAAGTTAGGAATGCCAGATTTTGATCTCAATGAATATTTCACAACATATCAACAAACTGTAACAACACTAAAACTACACAGCTCAACCTGCCCCTTCTAGATTTGTCTACTTGTCCAATGTTGTCACCAGTGCTGGTATACTTTTTGCTTTTGAGACGAAGTCTTGCTCTTCTCCTCCAGTCTGGAGTGCGACGGCATGATCTTGGCTCACTACATCCTCTCCCTCCCGGGTTCAAGCGCTTCTCCTCCCTCAGCCTCCCGAGTAGCTGGGATTACGGGCACCTGCCACCACGTCTGGCTAATTTTTGTATTTTTAGTAGAGATAGGTTTCACCATGTTGGCCAGGCTGGTCTCGAACTCCTGACCTCAGATGATCTGCCCTCGGCCTCCCAAAGTGCTGGGATTACAAGCTTGAGCCACCACGCCGGGCCCGTGCTGGTATTCTTAAATCGAAATTTTTTATTTTGAAGGGACTAACTATCATGTTATTTAACATAAAACCTTTCTTAGAGCAGAATACTTATTGCCAGGTCTAGATTAATATGTATTAAATTAGAGCTGTAAAAGTAAAATTCTCAGTTGTAATCATACTAATTGGAAGAAGGGAATGAGGGATGGGCATGAGTTGAAAAACTATGCTCACTACCTGGGTGACGGGATCCGTACCCCAAACCTCAGCATCGTGCAACATACCCATGCAACAAACCTGTGGGTGTACCCCTTGAGTCTAAAATAAATTATTGAAATGTATTAAAATTACTTTTTTAAACAATTATTGAAATTATTTTTAAAATCATACAATTTATATATACCTACTTTAAAATTTAAAATATTTGTCGTAATTTAATATTAAAATATTATTTGGGTGAAGACACAAACCACTCTCATTAGAGAAATAAACCCGTCATTTACGAGGCTGCAATCTGGGTGGCCTGAACGCTCACTAGAATGTCCCAGTGCTCCTCAGGACAGGGTTCACAGCTCTGGGAGCCCTGCCCAAAGCTAATGATACATTCACAGCCACACAGGAAGCTCCAGAGTTTCCTTTACTTCTCCAAGGAGATCATATAATTAAAACCTCCTGAGGAAAACAAAGGGCTATCTCTTACCTTCCACATAAGGTAGACATAATACTACTTAAAAATCAACTCACAGATTCTTTACTAGAAATGAAAAATATCTTGGAAGCCATTTTACAGGAAACTCTACATGCAACACCAACAAAAAAATATTCTTGTAGTTACAAGAGTCTACTGTGGGAGGATCCTGACTACTAAAAAGTTATGAGGCAAGTCATTGTGGGCACAACATTTATTTATCAATAAATCAATTTATTCCGTGTCCAGGCAAGCCAAGCACCGATTCTCTGGGAACCTAGTCAAGAAGGGCTCAAATATATGGGCATATAAAGACTAGGACAGGCCGGCCATGGTGGCTCATGCCTCTAATCCCAGCACTTTGGGAGGCCAAGGCAGGTGGATCACTTGAGGTCAGAAGTTTGAGACCAGCCTAGCCAACATGATGAAACCCTGTCTCTACCAAAAATATAAAAAATTAGCTGGATGTGGTGGTGCGTGCCTGTAATCCCAGCTAATCCGGAGGCTGAGGCAGGAGAATCGCTTGAACCCAGGGGGCGGAGGTTGCAGTGAGCCCAGATCGCACCCCTGCACTCCAGCCTGGGCGACAGAGTGAGACTCATGTCAAAAAGAAAAAAAAAAAGAAGATGTGCCCAACCTTCATGTCACATAGTCCCGAGGCTACTACGTGAAGGAACAATTTGCCTGGAGAGATGTCTGCTCGTACCTTACCAATGAGGGTATCCAGTATCTCCATGATTACCTTCATCTGCCCCCGGAGATTGTGCCTGCCACCCCATGCCACAGCCGTCCAGGGACTGGCAGACCTCGGCCTAAAGGTCTGGAGGGTGAGCGACCTGCAGGACTCACAAGAGGGGAGGCCCACAGAGCTACCTACAGAGGGAGTGCTCTGCCCCCTGGTGCCGACAAGAAAGCCGAGGCTGGGGCTGGGTCAGCAACCGAATTCCAGTTTAGAGGCAGATTTGGTCGTGGACGTGGTCAGCCACGTCAGTAAAATTGGAGAGGATTATTTTGCATTGAATAAACTTACAGCCAAAAAGACTTAAAAAAAAAAGAAAAAAGTTACATTATGTCGCAAATGAACCCGTTGCAATGATCATACAGGTTTTTTCCTTTGACAGTTTGTACTACTTTAATAGTTTTTTCTTTTATTACATCATCTTAGTTTCCTAGGAAAACCCAACTTGGTCGTGATACATGTTTAATCCATTTCTGGATTATTTGCTAATATTTTATTTAGCATTTTTGCATATATATCCGTAAGAAGTTAGTCTATACTTTTGCCTCCTTGTATATTTATGTCTGGTTTCGTATTAAGCTTATACTAAATTCACAATGAGTTGGGGAGAAGTCCATTTGCTTCTTTTTCTGAATGATTATGTAGGCCAGGGCTGGGGGCGGTGGCTCACGCCTGTAATCCCAGCACTTTGGGAGGCCAAGGTGGGCAGATCACA